>NC_064638.1:111225672-111440969 GCF_023864345.2 Schistocerca serialis cubense | reverse complement strand
AAGAAAAATATCTGATACCTACAATGGAAAATATATGAAACACCTCGGTTTTGTTTGTTACATTGTATCTGCATTTAATGCAGATGAACTTTGGGGGTAATAGAAAAACTTAATAAAACATGTTTGAAAATAGCCTGCATGTGTTGACCATAAGGGCTTCTAATTGTCTGGAGCCAATATAAGAAAGGTCAGCAGCCATTTTGGTTGGGGTGGGAGGGAGGCAGGGAGGGAGCATAAGGGGCTAAACAGCAAGGACATCAGCCCCTTAGCCGAGATTGTTTATCTGGAATTAGAGATGTCAGATACTGTTGTGACTCAACGATCACTCAAAGTGCCACTGCGCAATTACGTGCGTCCTCTACGTGCGGCGCTGTCTGCCAGTCATGCAGCAGCTGCGCCGCCTAAGCGGCCAGCCGAGCAGCGGCCGCTAAACTGGGACTCAGTGCTCATTCGAATGCTAAAGTGTACACACCTCTTACTTGCCAACTTACTCTGTGACTTATATGTGTTGTTGTGTTGTTCCGAAATATATGTGTTAAACTTGAAGTTCTAACAGATACAAATTTGATTGAAATATGGAAGTTAATTTAAAGAGGGGTACAAGGAAAAAAGTTACATTGATAACCATGTCACAGAACACCCAGGCTGCCCCCCCCCCCCCCCCCCCTGATGCTGCACCAACCAGATTAAGGGCTAAGACAGTAATTACAGAGTAAAGAATGCCTTCTAGTCTAAAGAATCATAACAGTAAACATGAGACTGCTAGAAACATAATGAACATCAGTTGGACTAACACCAGTCACTCAGTCTCTCTGTAATTTTATAGTGCTTGCTGTCTGACAGTTGCCGACACATCCCATATGAATCAATTAACTTTGGCATTAATCGCAACTGCAGTTTTTTTTACTCTAATTTTGTACATGAATAAACAGCCAACCTCAACACAACCTCTGTGCCTAGAAATCAAACCACTTATCTGTTTCACAAGCAGCCAAATTATATTAGCCACCCTGACTATTACTTATTCATCTTGGAGGTAATGGAGGCATGCACCTCTCAGCAAAAAATAACATACCACCAACTAACATTCTGCCAAGGCCCTAGACGTACAGGATGCAGCCAAATTCCCCTTACAGACTTTGAGGACTTGTACTGGTACCAGACGGGTAAATTAAGCATTTGAACTCATGTCTAGAAACATACCATTTCCCCGCTACTTGCAAAATACCCCAACACACATTGCTCTCGGACTCCTGCTGCTTCTTGTATGGGTTCACTTACAAGTATGGCTAAATGTGATGACCATTGACGTTCAGAGAGATACGGTACCTCCATTCCATATTCTGGTACATGCAATCACTGATCTCTGGACCTCCAGCAACTGCCCCAGCCATAAACCATGTCAGTAGGTCTCCCTCAGACGCCACATACATCAAGGATTTCATGTGATCCCACAGATAGTAGTCTCATTGGTTCAAGCAATCTGGCCACCAGCACTTATCCACCATTGCCCAAATAATCAGTCCAGATGGTTTCAGACCGCCCATAAAAAATCGTGGTGGAACCACATTTTGACACACAAGAAGTGGCACATCTTCCAGGAACCTTTGTGGTATACCATCAAACAATTGGAAGTATGCAGCAACCATGAAATGTGGCGGAAGAACGTATGGTCCAATCATATATCCATTCAGGAAACCTCTCCAAATGTTTCAAACTGCATAATTCCTGAAACCCATAGGGGATACGCAACAGGTGGGTTTTCATGAGCCCACACATCACTGTTGCATGTATTGAGAAGGTCCTGTGAACTATGCTTCATCCATGAAAAAGGATCTACTGTGGGAAGTTGGGCTCATCCACACAAAGGTGCAAGAAGCACATGCAGAAGAAAGCTGCTGCTCACACAGAACATGCCAGATGGTTTGGTGATCCACATTCATTCTATCTGCTATGGTTTTGACACTCGTTGCGTTCTCTTCCACTCCATGGAGTGTAGCCTCTTCAAACTTGGGTGAGTAGTGTTGCCCTGGAGCGGCACAGTAAATCCTGCTAGTGGTGAATGTACTTGTCTCTGAGGCCCGCTGGTACACCATAGCAAAAAGGGAGTGCGAAGGTGTCTGGTGGTGTGGAAAATGCTCTGCATACAACTGATGAGTAGCCCTCCCATCACACCAAGATTTACCATACAATAACATCATACCAGCATATGTGTAGTTTGCCACAGTCAACAGCAATACACTAAAAATGAAATGTATGTACAGCTTCGATTCTGTACTGTAGTGAAAGAACACTACTGTACAGTAGTGCAATATGAACAAAGACCACAAACACAACAGGAGGCAAAAACCTCTCAGTGCGAGTACAGTAGCACAGTATGAACAAAGACCACTAGTACAACAGTAGTTACAAACCTCTCCAGGCAGATCACAAACTCAACTGAACAGTATGTAAACAAACCGGTAGTGGGCATGGGATTTCAGGTGATTGGTAAATGATGCATATAATACCGCAGTCACTGGTGCTGAAAACTGAATGTGTGTTGTGGTATGCTGCTGATGTTGTTTTTTGTTTCTTTAAGGTGCAAAACAGCTCAACTAATAAGCACCCATGTCATAACTTAAAATGGTAAATTACCGAATGAATTTGAATTCGACAATACTCTGAGCCTAATTAACTGGAACAGAGGGATAGCTAAAAACTATCCCGTCCCTGTTGAAGAGCTTGCTCAAACAGTTGAAAATTAAATTTCCTTCACCATATTACTATGACGCATAAAAGGTAAAATGTGATCTATGGCTCGTGCTGTATCAGCTAAAATAACTGATAATTCACATGGCAAACATACATTAAAATGTAAACATTTATAAAATCGGCATTGGATCAGAAAATGGCGCACTGTCAATGGCTGGTTGCAACAAGCACAGAGTGGTGTGGCGTCTCCATTTAACAAATGACGGAGACTGAAATGACAGTGCCCAATATGCAGCCTAACTAAAAGTGTCTCCTGAGGACAAGAGGTGGTCATCCAAGCCACTATGAGATGTTTAATTTCCTGGAGTGACTTCCTATACAGAGGAAACCAGTGTTCATGCCAAAGAGATATAATGTTCCTACATGCAGAAACACAGAGATCATCTGAAGGGACAGAATAGCTGGAAGGCCTATATAGTGGGACTGCAGCCTTGGCACAGTAGCTTCATTTCCGACACTCCGATGTGACCAGAGACCCACATGAAAATCACATGGGCTCCACCATCAGCAAGCAAGTGGAGGCATTCTTGGATTCATTGCACTAAGGAATGGTATGTGTATAGGACACAGAGGCTCTGGAGCGAACTAAGTGAATCAGAACAAAACACACAATTGGAAAGCCTGTGTAATCAGATGTACTGGGTGGCCTTGTAGAGGGTGGAAGGCTCTGCAGTAAAAATCAAGCACTGTTCCAGAAGTCGTTTTGATAAATGTTTGTTGCCAATGACAAAGATGCATCTGACACCATGGTCAGTCTTAGAGCCATCATTGTAGATGAAGGTGTTGTCTCCAAATTGTGTGCACAGTTTGAGAAGCTTACAGCAACAGGTCGAAGATACAGTAGTGTACTTGGGAAGTTAACTAAGTCCAAGATAAATGCGGACCTCTGCACAAAGCCAAGGTGGTAAATGGCTCTCACCAATCGGGAACATAGCAGGTAATGTAAGGTTAAGCTTCCAAAGCAGCATACGAAAGCTGACACCGGGAGGCAACAAAGCAGTTGTGTTTACCCCTTACTGGCAGTCACGGGGTCATCAAAAAAGGACACATAGGATGGATGGTAAGGCATAGAGGACAGACGGCATGCATACCTGCTGAGGAGAACATCACTCATACTGCAGTGGTAGTTCGGCAGATCTACATAGAGACTCATAATTGGGGCAATGTAAAAAGCTCCAGTGGCCAAACATATGCCTCAATTGTGAACTGTGTTGAGACGGCGTAAAATAGATGGTCGTGCAGATGATTATACGAGACAGACATAGGGATTGGTATAAGCAGAGGGGGATATTCTGATCCGCTCCCGTGAAGTACCATTTAAAACGCACAGAATATTTAGAGATGGGGCAGATAAGATATGAAGGAGAATCAACAGCTTCCTATGGAATGTCAGCCCCAAGAATTTGTTGGTTTCGACAAACGGAAGAGCAACAGGACTGAGATGTAAGGAGGGTAGAAGAAACTCCTTATGCTGCCTAAAGTGCAGACAGACAGTTTTTTCAGTGGAAAAGAAGCTGCTGTTGATGCTCCACAAGTAAAGACAGTTGAGACACTGCTGAAGTCGTTCAAGTAAACAGGTCCACTGAGAGCTGCAATACATCACAAAATAATTGACAAAAAGAAACCCTGAGATGCCTGGCAGGAGACAGTCCATGGTAGTTCAAATAACTTATGGGTTTGCTGCCAGGTGACATCCTCTACCACCACCAATATTTCGACAAGAGCACACACTGCCATCCTCAAAGCACAAATGCAAGGAGGAAGCAATGTGCAAGGGAATTTAATACCTCAGTTCACAGAGGAGAAACAAGAAAGATACCACACACTGAACAAGTGTCAACACAAACAAAGATAACTAACATCAGAAATATCAATAGTGACTATTAATCAACAGGTGAGATAGCATTAATTCTGTCCCTCTGTTTTTTGATAATAGACAGAGCCGGACTCCAAGCAGCATTTAAACAAAATCCACCATCTCTGTTTATAAGGTTGCTCGATAGTTTGATTTCAACAGCTTCCTTAATAACACTGTCCTAATAGGTGGACATGCAAGCCAGAATCTCCGTGTTGTTGTATTCCATAGGATGAACGGTGTCAAGGCAATGTTCTGCAATAGCGGATTTGCTCGGCTGTTGTAAGCATGTGTGATGCTTATGTTCAATACACCAGTCTTCCACAATCCTGATTGTCTGACAATATACGACATGCCACAACTGCAAGGAATATGATAGACACCAGTCTTACGCAAACCAAGATCATATTTTACGGATTCCAACAGCGCCTTAATCTTAGAAGGTGGTCGAAAAACACATTTCACATAATACTTCTGCAAAATACGGCCAATCCTATTGGAAATGCTTCTTGCGTAAAACAAAGAGGCCATAGACTTAGGTGCCACTTCGTTGCTATTGTCACTCACCCGTTGCACAGAAGGCTGACAGCACAACACACGTTTGATCTGCCTCTCCCTATAACCATTCTGATCAAAGGTGAGTTCGAGATGTGATAGCTCAGCTGCCAAACTTTCAGGGTCTGAGATAAGGTGGGCCCTGTGAACCAAGGTACGAAGTACTCCTTCACACTGAGCTGGATGGTGATAAATATCAGCTCACAGATACAAGTCAGTGTGAGCTGGCTTCCTATAAACAGAATGTCCCAACGTACCAACAGTCTTCCTTCTGACCAACACATCAAGGAAGGGAAGGCATCCATTCTTTTCCACCTCCATAGTGAGCTGAATATTCAGGTGGACTGAATTCAGGTGTTCCAAAAACCAGTTTAAATTCTCACTACCAGGAGGCCAAACAACAAAAGTATCATCTACATATCTGAAAAAACACGCAGGTTTCAAGGCCGCTGACTCCAAAGTACGTTCCTAAAAGTCCTCCATAAACAAATTGGCCACAATAGGTGACAACTGGCTTCCCATTGCAACTCCATCAGTCTGTTCGTAGTACTGACCATTGAATAAAAAAGTAAGTGGAAGTCAGCACATGTCGAAACAAATTTGTTAACTTGACACCAAACTTAACCTCAATTAGCTGAAATGAACCAGAGAGAGTAATTCGAGTGAAAAGAGAAACCACGTCAAAACTAAATAAATATCAGTCATTCAAACGCAATCCCTGCAATCAACGTAAGAAATCTGCAGAGTTCTCAATGTGGTGTTCACATCTACCTACTAGTGGGCTTAGCAAACTAGCAAGATGTTTAGCTACACGATACGTTGGAGCACCTACATTAGAAACAATAGGCCTCAATGGGACTGTAGTAACACTGTTCACATTTACGTCGCACTTCACTTAGCGTAGACCGGGACTGTGTCCTAGGCATGCCCGATGTTAACTGACTGGGCACGGCCCGTGCTGCCGGAGTTGTTGTTGTTGTTGTCATGCCGGCAGAGGTCGCGTCCGAATTCTCGCGTGCCCTCTGGTGGACGGGACTCTACTTGCGGCAACTACTGTCCATGACGCGCCGTGCCAATGTGCGCCTCCCGCGATCTTTCTGGTGGCTACTACACTCCTGCTCCTTCAGGGGGTGAAGCCACTGTGATCCACTGCGTCAGAAGGTGGAGCGTCGGGCAGGAGCGATGACCTCCACATCCATTGGATGGCCGGAGTCGAGGGGATCTGCCAACCCTCGAGCCGGAACCTTCGAATACGGCTGGAAGTGACTCACATGAAGAGGCCCCCGTCGTCCCACAACCGGAGCCCGAGACAGAACGGGCGACAAGCTGTCGAACTCCGGATCCTGTTCCACCCCGGGAGGGGCAAGACCCAGTGGCGGGGACAAAGGGAAAGGGACGACCACAGGTGAACCAACCTCCCGAGAAACCGGGCCTGCTAGGGGGGCCGGCTCTGGCTGGGGCATCTCGAACGATGGCGATGCCGGTGCTGGAGCTACTGGAGGCTGCCAAGGCTGAGAACCATCGCAGTGCGGCAGAGGCACAGCGGGGAGAGGAGGCAACGTCCCCTGCGAAACCAACACAGGTACCGGCAATGGGGAAGCCGGTGTTCGAGAGGGCGGAGGGTGGGTGCCCGAACGTGGACGTAGCTGATTTTGGTGACGACGTACCACCCGGTCCCCCACCTGCAAGGTATAGAGCTGGCGGCCATTTCGGCGCAGGACCACCGCTGGTATCCAACGTGGATTGGGACCAAACCCACGGGCCCAGACCGACATACCCAGTGGAAAGCCAGGTACTCCGTTTTGTGAAGACTGGCGAGGACCAGGCCGGAGGAGGTGCAGCAGAGTCCTAGGTTGACACCCATGGAGGAGCTCTGCGGGGCTGCGTTCTCCCATTGGTGTGGTCCGGTATGCCGTCAAGAAAAACATCAATGCTTCCTCCGCAGGAAATTCATGCACATACTTTTTCATCTGCGTCTTAAAAGTGCACACCATGCGCTTGGCTTCCCCATTCGATTGTGGATCGAAGGGGGGGAGAGCAAACGTGTCGAATACCGAAGCGCCTACAAAAATCCTGGAAGGTCTGCGAAATAAACTGCGGTCCATTGTCCGAGACCAGGGTGATTGGCAGACCTTCCATAGAAAAGATTTTTGCTAGTGCCTGGATTGCAACTTCTGAAGTGGTTGAGGATCAGCGAACCACATATGGGAATCGGGAATAAGCATCAATGGCAATGAGCCAAAAACCGTTGAGAAACGGGCCCGCAAAATCAATGTGAACATGTTCCCATGCTTGGGTTGCCGGCGGCCATGAAGAGAACGCTGCCCTGGGAGATGCTTGTTGGCTTGCACACTGGGAACAGGCGGCCAACAAGTGCTCAATTTCTCTGTCAATACCGGGCCAGTACACATGTCGGCGAGCCAAGGTTTTAGTACGGGAAACACCCCAGTGCCCCGCATGTAATAACGTGAGGACCTCCCGTCGTAAACTTGCAGGAACAACCACGCGAGGAGCTGTATCATCGGTAGCCAGAAGGAGAACGCCTTCGAAGACCGAGAGGCGGTCCCGTAGAAGAAAATAATTACGAAGAGGGTCCGAGGCCCGGCCCGGAAGGCGGGATGACCACCCCTGCTGAATGAGGCGAACTACTTGCCGGAGAACTGGGTCAGCTGCCGTTTCCCTGGCGACTCGAGAACTAGTGATTGGGAAGCCATCAACCGCTTGGCGGGACGCCACATCCAAATGAAAACACATAATCTCCTCTCGATCGAACGTAGGATCCGGGCCCACTGGAAGACGGGAAAGAGCGTCGGCGTTGGCATGCTGTCCTGTAGGGTGAAAATGAATGTCATAATGGTACTTAGAGAGGAACAAGGCCCAGCGCTGTAGTCTGTGGGCCGGCCTATCCAGAATCTGAGAGGTGGGGCCAAATAACGATATTAACGGCTTATGGTCAGTGATTAACTGAAACTTCGTGCCATACAAGAAACGATGAAACTTGGTAACGGCGTAGACAATGGCCAAAGCCTCTTTTTCCACCTGGGAGTAATGGGCCTGCGCGGGACTATGTGTTTTAGACGCAAACGCCAGTGGTTGCTCGGAACCATCTGCGTTGCGATGGGCCAGGACCGCCCCCAGCCCATACAGCGAAGCATCAGTAGCCAGGACCAACGGCTTATGGGGATCAAAAGTAGCCAAACAAGGGGCTGATGTGAGGAGGCCCTTCAACGAGGTGAACGCTCGCTCGCATGCAGGCGACCAATCAAAAGGAACACCCTTGTGCAGAAGACAGTACAGGGGGTGGGCTATAGTGGAAGCCCTGGGAACGAACCGGTGGTAATAGGCTATCTTGCCTAAAGAAGCTTGTAACTCTTTCAGTGAAGCGGGCCAAGGAAGGTTGACGATACCTTGGACCAAACTTCCTAGTGGTTGGATATCGTGCCGAGAGATGGTGTAGCCCACATACTCAATGGATGGTTGAAAGAAGGTTGACTTATGCAGGTTGCAGCGCAAGCCCACAGACCTGAATTTGAGAAAGAGGGTGCGAAGGTTGTGCAAGTGTTCCTTCGTGCTGCGGCCTGTGACAATTATGTCATCCAGGTAATTAATACAATGAGGAATTGTCGACGTGACATGCTCAAGATAACGCTGGAATATCGCCGGGGCACTGGATATTCCAAAGGCCAACCGCTGGTATTGGTAAAGGCCAAACGGGGTGTTGACGACCGCCAACCGTTTGGAGTCCTCATCAAGTGGTATCTGATGGTAAGCCTCCGACAGATCAATTTTCGAAAAATATTGGCCTCCCGCCACGGAGGAGAACAATTCATGAGCACGAGGCAAAGGATAGGTGTCCACCACCAATTGGGAATTAATGGTGGCCTTGAAATCGCCACAAAGACGTAATTTTCCCGAGGGCTTCCTTACAATAACGAGGGGCGAAGCCCACTCGCTGGAAGAAATGGGAAGAACGACCCCTAGGGCTGTCAGCCGGTCTAGCTCTTCCTTTACCTGAGGGCGGAGAGCCAAGGGGATCTGCCTCGCGCGGAGAAAACGCGGGCGAGCCGACGCCTTCAACATTAAGTGAGCTTCAAAATCTGAAACACGCCCCAGGCCCTCCTCAAAAATATCTGGAAAGTCGGAGATCAAAGATTCCAATGATTGATAGGGAACGTCTTCGGAGACCAACTGTATGGTGTCAGCGATAGAAAAACCAAAAGCTTGAAAGGCATCCAGGCCAAAAAGGTTAGCTGAGCTCGCATCACTGACAACAATAAAAGTAATAGGCCGAGTGACTGATTTGTAAGTCACGTCGGTAGTGAATTGACCCAGTAGGGGAATGAACTGTTTACCATAACCGCGTAGATGCCGGTAAACTGGCGCCAACGGTGGCGATCCAAGGTCGGAATAAGTTTGTGCATTCAACAACGAAACTGCCGCGCCCGTATCGACTTGCAGTTGTAACCGGCGCAACCGAACCGACACCTCGATAAAGAGTTTGCGTGCCGATGCGTCGGGAGCCTGGCCCGATGAAACTTCCTGAATGTCAATGTCCATGTCCTCTGTACCTGCTTCCTTAGATTCTTTTGAGGCTGAGCGGCAAACTTTAGCAATGTGACCTTTTCTATTACATTTGCGACAAACGGCCCAACGCTGGGGGCACTCTGACCGATCATGATGTATATAGCACGACGCACAGGATGGCAACAGGGGCCGGTGGCAGGAATTCTGTTTACGCGCTGTGCGAGATCGGCCGTAACGGCCGGATTGTACCGCTCGCACGTCGTCCACCCCTGACACAGTGGACGCGGCCGCGCCGCCCTGAACCTCCGCGACGTCGCACCACGCTTCCAGCTGTTGACCTGCTGCGTGAGAGACTTCATACGATTGAGCAATGGACAGGACTTCCTCGAGGGAAGGGTCTTCTATAGCACTGCAGGGCCCGTTGCTGGACCTCCCTATCAGGGGCCGAACGAACAATGACGTCGCGTACCATAATGTGGGCGTACGACTCTCGCGACTGCTCCGTGACAAAATGACACTTGCGACTAAGACCGTGCAGGGTAGCTGCCCACGCCCGGTAAGACTGATGGGGCTGTTTCTTGCATTGATAGAACTCGACCCTAGCTGCCACAACATGCGTGCGGCGGCGATAGTATGAAGACAGCAATGAACACAATGCGTCAAAAGACAAGGACGAGGGTTCCTGCAACGGCGCTAGCTGCCGCAAAACTTGATACAGCGAGGGAGATATCCAAGACAAGAAGAGAGCACGACATACCTCCGCATCGGCAACATGAAACGCCTGGAAATGCTGCCGAAGGCGATGTTCATATGCGTCCCAATCCTCCGCCGTCTCATCATACGGGGGAAAGGGAGGAGGGAACGGCGCCGGAGCAGACGGCGTGGAGAGCAACGCCGGAAGCACTTGTTTCATGGTGGCCATGAGTTCCGTCTGCTGCGCAACCAAAACTCGCACCAAATCCTCCATGCCGTGGAGAAGCTGCGAAACCGGAACAACGACACAACACGCGAAAGAACGACCCTACTCATCGCCAACTGTGTAGTAACACTGTTCACGTTTACGTCGCACTTCACTTAGCGTAGACCGGGACTGTGTCCTAGGCATGCCCGATGTTAACTGACTGGGCACAGCCCGTGCTGCCGGAGTTGTTGTTGTTGTTGTTGTTGTTGTCATGCCGGCAGAGATCGCGTCCGAATTCTCGCGTGCCCTCTGGTGGACGGGACTCTACTTGCGGCAACTACCGTCCGTGACGCGCCGTGCCAATGTCCGCCTCCCGCGATCTTTCTGGTGGCTACTACAGGGACAGCCTCTTTATGGACCTTAGGGAGGCCACATAATCTAGGTGGCACAGCACAGTAAGAATTAAGACTCTTGATAGTCTCCTGTGACGAAGAACTTTTTGGAGTCAGTGGCCTTGAAACCTGTGTGTTTGTTCAGATATGTAGACGATACTTTTGTTGTTTGGCCTCATGGTAGTGAGAATTTAAACCGGTTTTTGGAAGACCTGAATTCAATCCACAAGAATATCCAGTTCACTATGGAGGTGGAAAAGAATGGATGCCTTCCCTTCCTTGATGTGTTGGTCAGAAGGAAGACTGTTGGTACGTTGGGACATTCTGTTTATAGGAAGCCAGCTCACACTGACTTGTATCTGTGAGCTGATATTTGTCACCATCCAGCTCAGCGTGAAGGAGTACTTCGTACCTTGGTTCACAGGGCCCATCTTATCTCAGACCCTGAAAGTTTGGCAGCTGAGCTATCACATCTCGAACTCACCTTTGATCAGAATGGTTATAGGGAGAGGCAGATCAAACGTGTGTTGTGCTATCAGCCTTCTGTGCAACGGGTGAGTGACAATAGCAACGAAGTGGCACCTAAGTCTATGGCCTTTTTGTTTTACGCAAGAAGCATTTCCAATAGGATTGGCCGTATTTTGCAGAAGTATTATGTGAAATGTGTTTTTCGACCACCTTCTAAGATTAAGGCGCTGTTGGAATCCGTAAAATATGATCTTGGTTTGCGTAAGGCTGGTGTCTATCATATTCCTTGCAGTTGTGGCATGTCGTATATTGGTCAGACAATCAGGACTGTGGAAGACCGGTGTATTGAACACATGCGTCACACACGCTTACAACAGCCGAGCAAATCTGCTATCGCAGACCATTGCCTTGACACCGGTCATCCTATGGAATACAACAACACGAAGATTCTGGCTTGCACGTCCAGCTATTGGGATAGTGTTATTAAGGAAGCTGTTGAAATCAAACTATCGAGCAACCTTATAAACAGAGATGGTGGATTTTGTTTAAATGCTGCTTGGAATCCGGCTCTGTCTATTATCAAAAAACAGAGAGACAGAATTAGTATTACCTCACCTGTTGATTAATAGTCACTATCGATTTCTGATATTGGTTATCTTTGTTTGTGTTGACACTTGTTCTGTGTGTGGTATCTTTCTAGTCTCTCCTCTGTGAACTGAGGTATTAAATTCCATTGCACATTGCTTCCTCCTTGCATTTGTGCCTTGAGAATGGCAGGGTGTGCTCCTGTCAAAATACCAGCAGTGGCGAGGATGTCACCCGGCAGCAAACCCATAAGTTATTTGAAGATTCAATTCGCCCAGAAAAGTTAAGGTCTCACAGTCCATGATAGGGTTAATTACTATGGCATATACATCTACATGACTACTCTGCAATTCACATTGAAGTGCTTGGCAGAGGGTTCATCAAACCACAATCATACTATCTCTCTACCATTCCACTCCCGAACAGCGTGCAGGAAAAACGAACACCTAAACCTTTCAGTTCGAGCTGTGATTTCTCTTATTTTATTTTGATGATCATTCCTACCTATGTAGGTTGGGCTCAACAAAATATTTTCGCATTCGGAAGAGAAAGTTGGCGACTGATATTTCGTAAATAGATCTCGCCGCAACGAGAAACGTCTTTGCTTTAATGACTTCCACCCCAACTCACGTATCATATCTGCCACCCTCTCTCCCCTATTACGTGATAATACAAAACGAGCTGCCCTTTTTTGCACCCTTTCGATGTCCTCCGTCAATCCCACCTGGTAAGGATCCCACACCGCGCAGCAATATTGTAACAGAGGACGAACGAGTGTAATGTAAGCTGTCTCTTTAGTGGACTTGTTGCATTTTCTAAGTGTCCTGCCAATGAAACGCAATCTTTGGCTCGCCTTCCCCACAATATTATCTATGTGGTCTTTCCAACAGAAGTTGTTCGTGATTATGACACCCAGGTACTTAGTTGAATTGACAGCCTTGAGAATTGTACTATTTATCAAGTAATCGAATTCCAACGGATTTCTTTTGGAACTCATGTGGATCACCTCACACTTTTCGTTATTTAGCGTCAACTGCCACCTGTCACACCATACAGCAATCTTTTCTAAATCACTTTGCAACTGATACTGGTCTTCGGATGACCTTACTAGACGGTAAATTACAGCATCATCTGTGAACAACCTAAGAGAACTGCTCAGATTGTCACCCAGGTCATTTATATAGATCAGGAACAGCAGAGGTCCAAGGACCTGGGGAACACCTGATATCACTTCAGTTTTACTCGATGAATTGCCGTCTATTACTACGAACTGCAACCTTTCTGACAGGAAATCATGAATCCAGTCGCACAACTGAGACGATACCACATAGGCCCGCAGCTTGATTAGAAGTCACTTGTGAGGAACGGTGTCAAAAGCTTTCCGGAAATCCAGAAACACGGAATCAACCTGAGATCCCCTGTCGATAATGGCCATTACTTCGTCCGAATAGAGAGCTAGCCGCGTTGCACAAGAACGATGTTTTCTGAAACCATGCTGATTACGTATCAATGGATCATTCCCTTCGAGGTGATTCATAATGTTTGAATACAGTATATGCTCCAAAACCCTACTGCAAACCGACATCAATGATATAGGTCTGTAGTTCGATGGATTACTCCTACTACCCTTCTTAAACACTGGTGTGACCTGCGCAATTTTCCAATCTGTAGGTACAGATCTATCGGGGAGCAAGCGGTTGTATATGATTGCTAAGTATGCAGCTATTGTATCAGCGTAATCTGAAAGGAACCTAATCGGTATACAATTTGGACCTGAAGACTTGCCAGTATCAAGTGAGTTGAGTTGCTTCGCAACCCCTAAGGTATCTACTTCTAAGAAACTCATGATAGCAGCTGTTCGTGTTTCAAATTCTGGAATATTCCATTCATCTTCCCTGGTGACGGAATTTCGGAAAACTGCGTTCAATAACACCGCTTTAGCGGCACAGTCGTCGGTAACAGTACCATCGGCACTGCGCAGCGAAGGTACTGACTGAGTCTTGCCGCTTGTGTACTTTACATATGACCAGAATTTCTTCGGATTTTGTACCAAATTTCGAGACAATGTTTCGTTGAGGAACCTATTAAAGGCATCTCGCATTGAAGTCCGTGCCAAACTTCGCGCATCTGTAAATTTTAGCCAATCTTCGGGATTTCACGTTCTTCTGAACTTCGCATGCTTTTTCCGTTGCCTCTGCAACAGCGTTGTGTACCATGGGGGATCAGTTCCATCTCTTACCAATTTATGAGCCCTGAGGCCTCCTGTTCTCCTGAATAAAAGTATTCAGAAAAGCCGAACCCACACATACTTCAAAAACCTGGTCTTTTAAAAATTCCCAAATAAAATGAGGTAGGTGGCCTCAGAAGCCCCATGTGTGCATTATACAGAGGATGCCCATCCTCCAGCAGGTATCCATAGCCTTTGCCTAATCAAAAAACACAGCCATAGTCTGACATTTCTGCACAAAACTGTTCATAATATAGCTTCACAAGGTGACGAGATGGTCAACTGCAGAGTAGTGCTTATGAAATTCACAATGTACATTCGTTAGCAAATTTAGAGACTCAAGCCACCATACCAGCCGATCATCGGTCATACTTTCCATCACTTTGCCGACACTGATGGTGAGGGAAATTGGATGAGTAGCTGAATGGAAGAAGTTTATCCTTACCAGGATTGGGTATGGGGATTGTAGTGGCTTCATGCCAACGTCTGGGAAACACACTGTCCATCCAAACATGATTATAAATGTTCAAATGTGTGTGAATTTCTACGGGACCATACTGCTGAGGTCATTGGTCCTTAGTCTTATGCACTACTTAAACTAAATTATGCTAAGAACAACACACACACCCATTCCCGAGGGAGGACTCGAACCTCCAGTGGGAGGGGCCATGCAGTCGGTGACATGGTGCCTCAGACGACTCGGCCACTCCGTGCGGCAAATATGATTATATGTGTGAAGGAAAAAGCCCTTGCAGTCAAGAGATAGGTGCTGCTACATCTGGATGTGAATATCGTCTGGTCCTGGAATGGCATTGTAGCATTCATGATTCTGAGAGAGGAAAGGTATCTCCCAAGCCTCCTCCACTTGTTTCCAAGGTAGGAAGGCAGGATGGTATTAGGCAGAGCTCAAGATCTTTGCAAAGCATCTACCCAAGGTGTTGGAAATATCAATAGGGTCTACAATGACATCATTAGCTACAGTCAGGAGATGTATCTTGTTTACAGAAATCCTACACAGGTTAGCCCAAACAAAAAAAGAGGGAGGAAAATGGTTAAAAAATTTAGTAAAAGAGATCCAACTAACTTTTTTACTATCTCTGATAATGTGCTGTCACTTTGCATGCAACTGTTTATAATGAATACAGTTCTCCTTCATAGAATGACCTTCAAAGCCACAGAGAGCATGGGAACCACAACGTGGTGTTCCTCAGTCCACCAGAGGACTGGGACACATCACAGTAGAAATGGGGGTGGCACATTCTGTGGCGGCAAGGATGACATTCATAAGGCACTCTACATGATCATCACTGCCATGCAAATGTTGTTTGTCGAACGTTGCCAGTGAAGAGTAGAGCCTCCAGTGGTATGTTGCAGGTAGTGGGAAAACTGTATGCTTCCAGATGTTGGTTCCTATGTTAAGCTTAATTGTCTTGGTCCCCACTACAAGTCCTCAATGTCTGTAAAGGAAACTTTGTTACACCCTGTCTAAGTTTATATGCCTTTATGTGTGGATTGGTTAACTTTTATTGATGTTTTCTCTTGGTATGAAACTGACAAATCTATTACACTAGTCAACAGCCGTTTTGAATCTGGGATGTGAGACATCAACTAGTATGTATTTTGGTATGTAGAATCCAAATGTACCTTTCAAAATGTTCTAACACATGCCATTTTTGAGTTTTTAAAGTTTTTTTTTATTTTTGGTATTCAGCATTTCGCTTTTTTCTGTTCTTCTGTTCTGATGCTTAATTGTTTGTTTTTGATTTGCAGAGGAGAGCTAGAAGATCTACAAATCGTCAGTAAATGGTTGGTGTGCTAATCCAGCAGTATGAAAGAGATCCTCAGTGAGTGTTTCCTGTGACAGACAGTGCAAACTTTTGATATTTAAAACTTATACCAAGAAAAATCGCAACTAGTAATTCTCGTTGCTGTCCAAACCACCCCGACAACTTTTGTTATGTGTGTGGGAAATTCACTCCAAAAGCCCAAAGAAAACCAATCACATGATTTGGTTAAGAAGGCATATAAATTGGATTTTGATTGTCCTGTTGGTGATCAAAATAAAAAATTTTGCACCTCATATAGCCTGCATAACCTGTACAACAACCTTAACCGAGTGGTTGAAAGGAAAACACCAAGCCATGCCATTCGCTGTTCCGATGGTGTGGTGTGAGCATAAAGACCATTATCCAGACTGTTAATTCTGTCTTACAAATATTTTAGGACATTTAAGCAAAACTAGACATAAAGTATCCAAAAGTATCTTCAGAGCATTTGCCTGTGCCCCATGATGAGGGGTTGCCTATTCCTGTCTGTAACTTGAAAGCCACGGAACCAGACATCATGTCAAGTGAATCAGAAACTACTGAACATATAGAAGAGTACTGCACTCAGTATCATGACACTTTGCCTCAACTCTTTAATCAAAATGAACTGAACAATTTGGACTGCAATCTAAAACTTTCGAACAGCAAGCTGAACTCTTGGGGTTGAGGCTGTAACAACGGAACCTTCTACACACATAAAAAAAAGTTTTGCATCACCCCAGTTTCCAGAACTCCTGAAGATAGACATTTACTGCAGATATTGCATCACAGACATCGTCCCTTTGACTGTTCAGGGATGTCACTAAAGATGTAAACAACCATACATGAGCAGTGCCTATTAGACGGAGGGGGTCCAACAGCCGATCAGTTCCAGTCATTCCAGGAAGAAGATACACGGCTTATATTGATTGTAGTTCAACCATGCCTAGATGCTCAATACTGCAGTTTGATCGCGGCCGCATTGTTACTTTGTGTCAGGAAGGGCTCTCAACAAGGGAAGTGTCCAGGTGTCTCGAAGTGAACCAAAGCAATGTTGTTTGGACATGGAGGAGATACAGAGAGACAGGAACTGCCAATGACATACCTCACTCATGCCGCCCAAGGGCTACTACTGTTGTGGATGACTGCTACCTGCAGATTATGGCTTGGAGGAACCCTGACAGCAACACCACCATGTTGAATAATGCTTTTTGTGCAGCCACAAGACATCGTGTTACGACTTAAACTGTGCACAATATGTGAGGTGATGCGCAGCTTCACTCCTGATGTCCATGGTGAGGTCCATCTTTGCAGCCATGACACCCTGCAGCACGGTACACATGGGCCCAACAACATGCCGAACGTACCTCTCAGGATTGGCATCACGTTCTCTTCACAGATGAGTGTCGCATATGCCTTCAGACAGACAATTGTTGGAGACGTGTTTGGAGGCAACCCAGTCAGGCTGAATGCCTGAATGCCTTAGACTGTCCAGCATGTACAGTAGGATGGAGGTTCTCAGATGTTTCAGGGAGGCATTTATGTGAGGCCGACGTATGATGCTGCCGGCATGGAAGGCGCCGTAATGGCGAGGCAATCATCTTCATGGATGACAATTCGTACCCCCATCGTGCACATCTTGTGGTTGACTTCCTTCAGGATAATGACATCGCTTGACTAGAGTGGCCAGAATGTTCTCCAGACATGAACCCTATCCAACATGCCTGAGATAGATTGAAAAGGGCTGTTTATGAATGACATGACCCACCAACCACTCTGAGGGATATACGCTGAATCACTGTTGAGGAGTGGGACAATCTGGACCAACGGTGCCTTGATGAACTTGTGGATAGTATGCCATGAAGGATATAGTCATGCATCAATGCAAGAGAACGTGCTATTGGGTATTAGAGGTATCGGTGTGTACAGCAATCTGAACCACCATCTCTGAAGGTCTTGCTGTATGGTGGTGCAACATGCAATATGTGGTTTTTATGAGCAATAAAAATGGTGGAAATGATGTTTATGTTGATCTCTATTTCAATTTTTTGTACAGGTTCTGGAACTCTCGGAACCAAGGTGATGCAAAAACTTTTTTTGATGTGTGTAGCTCCAGGGACAAAAATTTCCTGTTTCAGATCAAGAGGAGCTTCCTTCGCTCAGTATTTCAATATGCAGAATTCAATGTGTGTATGCAGAGATGTCAATGGCCTGATGATGCAGAAGTGGCGACTATTTATTGACTCCAGTAAAACCAGCTTGAAAGCAGTACTACTGCATAATGCCAATGCATTTACATCGGTACCTTCGGCTTATGCAGTAGATACGAAAGAAACTTATGAAACCATGGATTTACTGCTAGAGGCAATCAAATATATGGATCATGAACGGCAGCTTTGCTGTGATTTGAAAGTTGTTGCATTCCTTAGAGGTTTACAGGCTGGATTCATGAAATACTGCTGCTTTTTATGCCTTTGTGGCAGCTGTGACACGAAGAACCACTATACAGTCAGGGAATGTCCTATAAGGAAGTCATATGTTTCTGGAAATGTAAATGTGAACGATACCCCATTGGTTCAGCCTGATACAATTATTTTGCATCCCATTCATATCAAGCTGGGCCTTATCAAGAACTCTGTAAAAGCTCTGGATAAAGAAGGTGAGGCCTTCAATCACTTAAAGAAAAGTTCCCCGGGTATTTTTGTTGGATCACAAATAAGAAAATTGCTAAAAGATCCAACCTTTGATACCAAACTCACAGATATCCAATCAGCTGCTTGGTCTTCTTTTAAAGCAATCATGGAGGGCTTTTTGGGTAACAGAAAAGACAAAAACTATGTTACCACTGTGAATGATCTGTTGAACAACTATAAGAACATGGGCTGTAGAATGTCACTTAAAGTTCACTTTCTACATTCTCACCTTGATTTCTTAATGGAAAATTTGGAGCCGTAAGCAATGAGAATGGTAGACGCTTTCACCAAGACATTCTTAGGTGAATGACATTCTTACCAGGTAACACTGTTACCAAGGCCATTGGAACCCTTCGATGATGGGTCACTACTGCTGGGGTCTTGTTAGGGAGAGTGATAAAACGGCAAACAAAAGAACATCTACATCTACATCCATACTCCGCAAGCCACCTGACGGTGTGTGGTGGACGGTAGTTTGAGTACCTCTACCGGTTCTTTCTTCTATTCCAGTCTCGTATTGTTCGTGGAAAGACAGATTGTCGGTATGCCTCTGTGTGGGCTCTAATCTCCCTGATTTTATCCTCATGGTCTCTTTGTGAGATATACGTAGGAGGGAGTAATATACTGCTTGACTCCTCGGTGAAGGTATGTCCTTGAAACAAAAGCCCGTACCGAGCTACTGAGCATCTCTCTTGCAAAGTCTTCCACTGGAATTTATCTATCGTCTCTGTAATGCTTTCGCGATTACTAAATGATCCTGCAACAAAGCATGCTGCCCTCCATTGGATCTTCTCTATCTCTTCTATCAACCCTATCTGGTACGGATCCCACACTGGTGAGCAGTATTCAAGCAGTGGGCAAACAAGAGTATTGTAACCTACTTCCTTTGTTTTCGGAACGCATTTGCTTAGGTTTCTTCCAATGAATCTCAGTGTGGCATCTGATTTACCGACGATTAATTTTATATGGTCAATCCATTTTAAATCACTCCTAATGACTACTCCCAGATAATTTATGGAATTAACTGCTTCCAGTTGCTGACCTGCTATATTGTAGCTAAATGATAAAGGACCTTTCTTTCTATGTATTCGCAGCACTTTACACTCGTCTACATTGAGATTCAATTGCCATTCCCTGCACCATGCGTCAATTCGTTGCAGATCCTCCTGCATTTCAGTACAAGTTTCCGTTGTTACAACCTCTCGATATACTACAGCATCATCCGCAAAAAGCCTCAGTGAACTCCCAATGTTATCCACAAGGTCATTTATGTATATTGTGAATAGCAACGGTCCTACTGTTGTATCCGTAATTGGAAAAACAACAAATAATGATTGGCGTTGAGTTCCAAATTCTGTTTATTGCCAACAGTTCCACAATACTAACACAACTTGGTGCTTGATCAAGAGCAGTGAATGGGCTGCAGAGTCCAAGTCCGGTATGGTAAACAGTCGTAGCACAGTGTAGCATCGTTCCTGGGTGCGACATTGACGTAACAAGTAGGTAGCCCAACACGAGACTCCAGGCGTGGCAGCGTATGCGGCTATATAGGGCGAGTGGTGGAGGAATATGCCCGTCGTAACTGAGTCCACTTGTCGTGTCCTGTTATGATTGGCGGCGCGGCTTCATGTAACTATCTCTCGGGAGGATGCTGGCCGAGGTTGCCATGACAGTGCAGAGGCACTCAGTGTGTGAGGCCCGTGCCTGCGCTGTACAGCTGTGCAGAGCTGTGCATAAGTGGAGCATGCCGGCCATTGGCTGTATGACGTAAAGACCATGGCCACGCAGCTGCAGGCACCACGGTGTGGGCATTGACTATACCACACCTACGACACTCCCCTGCGGCACACCTGAAATCACTCATATTTCAGAAGACTTCTCTCCATTAAGAATGACATACTGCATTCTGTTATCTAGGAACTCTTCAATCCAATCACACAACTGGTCTGATAGTCCATATGCTCTTACTTTGTTCATTAAACGACTTTGGGGAACTGTACCTGACGCCTTGCGGAAGTCAAGAAACACGGCATCTACCTGGGAACCCATGTATATGGCCCTCTGAGTCTCGTGGACGAATAGCATGAGCTGGGTTCACACGATCGTCTTTTTCGAAACCCATGCCGATTCCTACAGAGAAGAGCAGCTCTGTCATCGCATTTTTCAAAAACCAAAGACAATTAAAAGTGAAAATATCTTCTGCACTAATTTGGACCTTTTATTGGCATCATGCCTATATATACACACAAAATAACATTGATTTCAAATGTTCTAAATGTGTATTTTTGTTTGACTCAATTGTGTCAATTTTCACAATTACCTTTATTATTCTGCTGTGTATCTAGGAAATGTGACATCACAGGGGAAAATCTAATTTCACCAGTGTACTCAGCACCTCAAAATTAGTTACATCCACCAATTTACAAACCAGATGCAGAAAAAAGTTTAAATTTGTTAACTAGTGTTATTAATGTTAAGATGATCAATGGATTTATAATCTTCCATTACTAGTACTACTACAAAGAAATTTAAAAATGGAACATTTATTTCAACTCCTAATTATCTCTTCCCTTATATCTACTCATCAACTGCCTTTCCCATCATTTCTAATTTCTAAAATATTTTTTGTTTTTCGACGGCATAGTTGATGTCCATCTCATGTAATGTTTCTTTTAATGCCTCATACTGGATGGTTTTCCCACCAAGAAGTGGAATAACTAATTCTCTCTACTGAGAAATAATTTTATGCATGCTTCACATTGTGCTGCACAGCTGTTCATACTTTAATGTACATGTAAATTATCTCAGCTACTGTTAAGACAATGCTTTAATTATCATTGCTGATTGGGATCACTGATCAGAATCAGGTAACAGTAATACAATGTAACAAGAACACACATTAATATACACTAATGAGTCAGAAAACCATGACTGCTTCCCACAAGACTGGAAGGCACTGGCTGACTTTATGAACACATGAAGCAATAAGGAGAATATATGAGAGGAGCAGAGACCAATGGGATCTTTCATATGATGATACACGCTGCAAAAGGAGAAATTGATTACATAAACTTTGACAAAGGGTAGACTGTTACGCCACGGTGCCCGAAAACAAGTGTATCGAAAATGACAAATTCCAATAGCTCTTCGCGTGATACTCTCACGAGCATCTGTGGAGTGTGATAAAGGCCACTGAAACTATGGGTACGTGACATGATACTGGATGTCCATGTCTCATCACAGAATGTGGAAGTTGGAAGTTTTCCTGCTCTGTTCTGCAAAACAGGTGGCTTCTTGAAACATGCAATGTACCATGGATGTAGGCTGATGGGGCAGTATTATGCTTTGGAGGACATTCACCTCGACTTCTGTGGGACCTGTGGTAGTAATTGAAAGCAGCATGACAACTATGGACTAGAGCAACATTATTGCGGACACCTGCTTCATGCTTGATCTTTTCTCCAACAGTGGCATTTTCCAACAGGATAACTGTCCATGGCACAAGCCCAGAATTGCGGATAGTGGTTTGAAAGGCATGATTATGAACTCATGTAGATGTCTTGGCCACGAATTTCAACCAATCTGAACCTGATGGAACACACTGGCCTGTTATTGGCTGCCAGGTCTGCATCCACACATCACCAGCCCATTATTTACATGAATTTTGTAACCAAGCTTGCAGACATCTGATGCCACATAACTCCATAAATCTACTTATTGAATCCCTACCACACACTGCTGCTGCTGTAATCCAATAATGAACATCATGTTATTAAGCAGGGGGTCATAATATTATGGCTCAGTGTACGTTCATTTTCTTTCTCCTTTTTCTCTACAGTGATAGCATGCATTTAATAATGACTGATATGGCTTACCTTGTACTGGATACCAGACAGGTCACACATGCGGCCACAGATTCCATCCAATGCATCTATTTCCTTCATCAAATGTCCTTTCCCAATACCACCAAATGATGGGTTACATGACATTTCTCCTGCAAAAAATATAAAATGCACCAAGCTTTGCAAAACATTTACTTTACCTCTGCACATGTGCCAACAGATGCATGCACACAAAACAAACCTTTTATTAAAAGCAATATTTAAATTTATAATTGCTCGATTTTCAATCAAGCAACCTTTTTCTTGTTGGCACACTATAATGACCCATTTTGTTTTAATATTATTCTGATACATGTATTTTCATTTTACATGTTTGTGTGTGTTTTCTTTCTGGAATTTATTTAAAGAGATATTGAAAAAAGCCTTCTTGCATTATGGACACTGTTTGACTTGTTTCATCGACAATGTCAGCGACTTTACAATAGACAATTTTTTGTCCTGGTTCTCATCAGCATGCTAACCAAAAATATATAAAATTCTCTCTCAGTCATGACTTTCACCTGATTTGTGTGGCTGTTGATGAAATTTGTGTAGTCCAGAATTCTATGTATCATGCTTTATCTTCCATATCTTACAGTAATATGTATTTTCAACCGGTTACCTGAATTAAATGACGGTCTATCTGCAGCGCAGATACTGATGGGCACTTATGGTTTGCAACTCCATGTGACAAGTTTCTAAGCATTCACTTGGGTTGTAAAGTGAGGTGGCATGAGCAGGTGCACAACTTAACCACAAAAGCACACTTATGCCTGCCTTGCACTTATTTCTATCTCACTGTACTGCCTTACAGCTGGGATTGTCAGCATGGTTTCACCGAGTACCATCTTCTTGAGCAATGCAGCAATGGTCAAAACACTATTTATTTCACAATAATGTGCAGTAAGAATATTTTGTGAAGTTGATAACAGAACAGCTTGCAGAATCTCTTCAGGGACCTAGGGATTCTCACAATTAGGTGCCAATATACATACACCATACAATATTTGTGAGTAATAACAAGAGTGAATTAATTCGCAACCACAATACTAGATGTAAAAATAATTACCATACAGACTATTATTGTATCCCCACCAATGGACATCATGGCGGAGGCAGATGAGCTGGCATGTGTAGTGCAGTGGGACAGTGTGGAAACCTGTCATGGAGGGTGGACGCAACACATACCATGGACAGACCTGCTGAGGGATTTACATGTGGGTGGTAGTAGGCCAGAAGGACCAGTGCTTACTCAGAGTTGAACCGTCGCGGACTTTACCTAGTGTACTGTGCTGTGTGTTGTGCCAAGAGCTTAGCTGTTAGTTGTCTATGCCAGATGCACACTAGAGTTCTTCACGTGCTCATCTCTACATGGGTTCAGTCTCTCTGTTTCCTGCAGGTGGACTTGCATGGTGAGTTTGCTTCCTTCATGGGTTCTGTTCCCGAGCTATCAATGAGCCACCACTGGCCCATGAAACATTTGTGTCAACTGTATAGTGAAGCGATGTTGTCACAACTGTGCATATACTAAGTGTAACTAGGGTTCACAGTTAACTTCATATTCTGGTGCAAAATTCTACAACACTTTACCGACAGCTATCAGGCAAGAAACTGAAAATCACCAGCTACTATAAAGCAACGTGAAAGTATGCCTAGTTGTCACTCCTATTAGAATATTTGGACTCAAGAATGTACAGCTCACAACTTTAATGTTTGCATTCACAGATCTTGCTTTGTTTGAAGTATTCAATAAAAACTGGAGTTGTATATGTGAGGCAAAGAGCAGTAGCTTTTCACCACAAAAAAGCTGATTTACACCTAATATACATATATAAAGTAGCTATCAACATAATTCCTTTGATTCTCAGAAGAATAGATAAGCATTAGACACAATCTCTTACTATGCCTGGATTGGAATAACAAAGTGATCAAAGCTAGTTGTTTCCTAAACCACAACCGTAATAACAACAACCAGAGCACGAATTTGGTCACACCTTCTGTCCTGCGCACAGTTATTGTATAGCTCTGCAACCTCAGTTGGCAGTTACCAGTCAGCTGCAGATGACAATTGCAGTCTGCAATGTAATTCTTGTGCCTTGTTCTTATATGGTTTATTTCTCCCTATAGCATGTTTCTTTTAGCAGATGTGCGAAACTGTGACATTGCTTAGGAAAATGATGAAATAGGAATGTACCCAGTATGGAACTGCACAGCTGCTGCTACCAGAGCTGTTTGTGCTTGCACATAGTGGCGAATTGACAACATTCTCCCCCTCCATGCTCAACTGCCAATCAGAATGTTATTCTGATCCAAGTATAGTATTCTTTACAACAGTAGTCTGGAGTGCCTACTTCTGCCTAATAATGTACTTATTCCACATACCTGAAAAGATTAAACGGACGTATCGGGCATGATGAATGAATGAAAAGTAAGCTAGAAGTAATTCTCATAATTATTAGCAAGAGTGATTGAGCACCAGTCATAAGATTTTATTAGTCTACTTACAGAAGTAACTCACAATGATTGCCTTTGCTTTTTAATGTTTATCTAAATTCATTTCATGTCCCTGGAAACTCTCCTTCATTTACAGAACATGATGTGTGAATGTATGTATGAAATGCTACTGTTACTCGATAATTCTTGTGAAAATTTCGTTTCTCATCTCTGGTAGTCTTTAGTGTGTTAAATGCCAGAATTACAAGAAAGCAAAATCTCCAAGATTAATGACCGGTTACAGCTGCCCAAAACTTACAAGGGGAGGTCACCAGATGTGGGATTCACTTTTTGAAACAAAATGTAAGGTGATGCAGGTTAGGGTCCAAGATATCACATCCTTCAACAATTCACCCTGGTGCCCTTGTTTGTGAATAATTGATGAAAAAAAAAAAAAAAAAAATCAGAATTTTGGGTGACATTCTAGAGCTTTAATAATGATGAAAGCTCACAGAGCAGCACTGCAGCGTAGTTGTTAAGGTACGTTCCTGACTTATGGAAGGTTGTAGGTTCAAATCATGTCAGATAGTTTAAATGTCTTTTTTTTATTATTTTTATTTATTTTCAAATCTTTATCGAAATGACTTTGGATCATTATTTTTGTTAAGTTACTTTTTATACAATTTCTAATCCTTTGTCATGTCATTTTAATCATCATATTATCTAGTTCATTTGCTGTTATTTTGTCTTCCAGTCATTCTTTTTTCATTTGGAATCTCTGTGCATGTGATTTTATTTATTCTTATGTATTAACATTAATTTAATATCTTCCATTTTACCATTTTATATTTTCGTCTGTATTATTCATTCATTATTTCTATTCCTCGTGTTGCCTTAATTTTGTTTTATTTATAATTCCTTCTTTCATTCAAATATTCATTTGCTTTATTTTGTACATAGTGCAACAATAATTTATGGTTTAAATTATTGTATAACAATCAAATGTTCGTATGATGATCACTATCCAAACTCTTGTGATCAAAAACTCAGTATAAATTTGAAAACTTAATAAACCTCGGAATAATGTAGATAGAGAGGTAAAAATTGACACACATGCTTGGAATGACATGGCGTTTTATTAGGGAAGGAAAAAAAAAGTTCACAAAATGTCCGAGAGATGGCGCTGGACAGCAAAACGTCAGTGACTGTGCATGACAATCGTGTATAAAAGGAGCTGTAATGAGAGAGAGAATCAGATGTGCCAGCAGTCGCAGCATGTTGACATTACCTAAAAAGGCACTTTTAGTGAAGCTGTATTATCAGGATGGGGAAGTTCAGCGTTACGATCCTATCGCCATAGGAAGGGGATTCGAATGGGTAAAGGTCCATTGACAAATGCAGCTGTGGCGAGAATGATTTCAAAGTTCGAAGCCACGGGTTGTTTAGACGATAGACCCCATAGTGGCCGACCGAGCACAAGGCGTAATACTGCTGAGGCAGTTCAGGAAGAAATGGAGACTGTAGTGGGTTTGTCTACGCACGGGGAAGTCAGCGCTCGTGCAGTCGCAGGTCGCACCAGTATTCCATACACTACTGTTTGGTTGGCACTGAGGCGTACCCTCCGATGCTATCCGTACAAAATCCATCGGCATCATGAACTGTTACCTGGCGATTTAGTGAAGCGGAGGGCATTTGCGATGTGGGCATTTCAAAAGATGGCGGATGATGACGATTGGTTGAGTAACGTGTTGTGGACTGACGAAGCTCATTTCATGCTCCGAGGGTCTGTCAATACCCACAACTGCAGAATTTGGGCTACCGAAAATCCTAGAACTGTTGTGTAAACTCCATTGCACGATGAGAAAGTCACGGTATGGGTTGAATTTACCACATCTACGGTTATCGGGCCTTTTTCCTTCGAGGAAATGCGTGATTCTGGTTTTGTAACTGCTACCGTGACGGGTGAGACGTGTGCCGATACGCTACAGAACCGCATCATCCCCAGCCTGGCTGATAAACACCTGCTGGAACGTACGATGTTTATGCAGGATGGCGCTCCACCCCATATTGCTAGACGCGTTAAAGATCTCTTGTGCGCGTCGTTTGGTGATGATCATGTGCTCAGCCGCCACTTCCATCATGCTTGGCCTCCCAGGTCCCCAGACCTAAGTCCGTGCGATTATTGGCTTTGGGGTTACCTGAAGTCGCAAGTGTATGGTGATCGACTGACATCTCTATGGATGCTGAAAGACAACATCCGACGCCAATGTCTCACCATAACTCCGAACATACTTTACAGTGCTGTTCACAACATTATTGCTCGACTAGAGCTATTGTTGAGGAATGATGGTGGACATATTGAGTATTTCCTGTAAAGAACATCATCTTTGCTTTGTCTTACTTTGTTATGCTAATTATTGCTATTCTGATCAGATGAAGCGCCATCTGTCGGACATTTTTTGAACTATTGTATTTTTTTTGTTCTAATAAAACCCCATGTCATTTCAAGCATGTGTGTCAATTTGTACCTCTCTTTCTACATTATTCCATGATTTATTCAGTTTTCAAATTTGTACTGACTTTTTGATCACCCAGTACATCACATAGTAACAAAACATACATTTTTGACACAACTGCACAGCCATTATAAATAGATTATTTTGTCTTTTGGAGTTAACCAACATCAACAGATTGGTGGTTGTAAACATTTAAGTAATATGATAAATAAAAAAATTAAATCACAATCACAATCTCAACATTCTTTTTTCATGACAAAATACAAGGGCATGTTGCAAAGGTAATGCCTCCGAGTTTTTATGTGAAAATTCTTATAGATTTTTAAATAAAACAATCTTTATTAACATTTTTCATCTTTATTCTTCATGTCGACATGATTATTTCTCAACATCATCACCCTGATGACGAACACACTCCTCCCAATGAGAGACCAGTTGTTGATAATATCCCTGTAGAATGTTTGACTTCGCTGAGGTAGCCACAACCTCGCCTCTGCTTGCACCACTCTGTCACTATCAAAGTGAAGTCCTCAAAGGTGTTCTTTTAAGTTTTGGAAACAGAAAATCGAATGGAGCCAAGTTGGGATGTATGGAGAATGTTCGATGAGACTGAAGTCAAGTGTCGGGCTAATGCAGTGCTCAGTGTGATCCAGCATTGTCATGATGAGGGAGAGGGTACGCCAAGTGTGGATGAACTCTTCAAATTCGAAACTTGATTACAGCATTCTGTTTCACATGCACTGCCATAGTTACATTACACATCATGTTACACACTACAATTCAGAGCTCTCTAGTGCCAGAGGGCTCTATATAAGCAGACACGAAGAATAAAGATGTAGTATGTTAACAATGTTTACTTTATTTAAAAAACTTTAACAGTTTTCACATAAAAATCTGGCGGCATTACTTTTCAGCACACCCACATAAGAGCAAACAAAATTGTTAATACGATGATTACAATCAAGTGACAAAGGATTAGAAATTTTAAACAAATACATTTAAACCAATTAATTGAAAAAAATGATAAAAATTCATTCTGATAAAGATTTGAAAATAAAAAATTTTAAAGCACCTGATGAGATTTGAACCCACAACCTTCTGTACATGAAGTATGCACACTAACCACTACACCACAATTCTGCTCTGTGTACTATGATCATTGTTAATGCTCTAGAATATGTAGCAAAATTCCAGTCTCTTTTTTTCCATGAGTTACTCACAAACAAGGGACCACCACAATGAATGGCTGCAAGCTGTGATACCTGGGACCTTAACCAACATAATCATGTATCTGGTTTCAAAATTTCGATCGCACCCCTAGGGACCTCTCCTCATTAGGACACACCAACTTGAAAAGGCTTTCAAAAAATTCCACAGCAAAACTCTGTCTCAAAATCTGGTAGAAAATTCAAAGAGCTTCTGGTCATATGTAAAGTACATCAGCAGCAAGATATGATGGCAATGGTAATGTTACGAATGATACTTAAGTGGAATTACTCAACACTAGAGTTATTAAACACAGCTTTCTGAAATTCTTACACAAAAGATGAAGCAGAAAATATTCTAGAATTCAAATCAAGAACGGCTGCTAACACGAGTAATTTGGAAGCAGCAATACAACTTGTCACTTAATAAATGTAAGTCTTCTGGTCCAGATTCTATACATATTAGATTTTATTTGGGATATGTTGAGGAAACGGCACAATTTTTACCAATAATAGGTGACAGGAAGCTCAAAGGAAGATCTGTAGGTGAAGGTTTGAATGTTGTAAAGGTCATACCAAACCACATGAAAGGAGATAGAAGTACTCGATGAATTGTAGATCCATGTAACTGACATCAATTTACGGGGGACTTTGGAGCACATACTGTGTTCCAGCATTACGAAATAGCTCGAAGAAAAAGATGTACTGATACATAACTCCCCACGTTTCTTCCATTCAACACGTTTCTGTTGCAGTCTGGCTGGAGGTAGTGGTCATGTGTGCAAGGCGTGCTTGCTTGTGTGAATGTGTGTGCACTTATCTTTTGTGAAGATGGCTTTGGCCACCCAAGCTAATATGTAACAGTCTTTTCATCATGCCTGTCTGCAACTCAGCGTGTCATCTTTACGGTGAGTAGCAATCTGCCCCTTTCATAATATTATTAATGCATTATCTTTTTTAGATGTCTGATTGTCTTTATTGGCCACCTCTATTACTGACACATCATCACTCCTTAAAGACAGACTAATAAGTTACATGAACAAACACAACCTTTTTAACAAACAAGTGGGGGGGGGGGGGGGGGGGAGCACAATGTTGGCCATTACAGAGGTCACAAACGTGGTACTTGAAGCTCTTAACATGGATAACTATGCTGCAAACATGTATTTAGACTTGTCTAAGGCTTTTGGCACTGCTGATCATAAAATACTGTAAAATAAGCTAGAAGCGCTAGGTGTAAGAGGAATATCAAACACGATATTCCAGTTTTACCTGGAAAACAGGATACAAAATGTAGAGAGTGTTCACACATCTCTTGGTGGTAAATCATAGATGTTCTCCTAGTAGTGTATTGGGCCTAATTCCGTTCTTAATACATATATATCAATGACTTTCCAGACAGTATAAGACATGGAGGACAGCAGTAATTTCATAATTGCTGATAAAGCACAAGAATTCATATTACAGAAAGGAAATAACACTTCACGTATGTTTATGATTTGGCAGGATGTAATAAATTTCTGTTGAATATAAAGAAAACAAACAGTATGCACTGCAGCATAAAAATGGGAAACAACTCTTGTCATATTAAGTGTAGGTGATGAAACTATAAACTGTATAACAAACAAATTTTTGAGGATGAATATTTATTGTCAGCTAATGTGGAATGAGCACACAAAGATACTGGCAAAAAGAATGTCATCAGCATGTTGTCCTCTTAGAGTTTTAGTTTCAGTTCATAACAGCCAATGTCTTGTAATGATATACAGCACAACGCCTATGTACACTCAAGTCTCAGCTACAGGACTCCTTTCTGAGGATCAGAGATGCAAAACATGGACACGGTTTTTAAATTGCAGAAAAGGGCCATAAGAATAAAAACCAGAAGCAGCAGACAGGTTCATTGTAAAGAGCTATTTAAAAAATTGGACGTCCTTATTGCACCAAGTGAGCACATCTACCCATCTGTGGTGCACATCAGGGAAAAGATTATTTCACTAATAGTTTGATGCATAACTGAGGAAAAAAGAGCCAGTTTGGACTAACATTTATCAAGGAAATACAGACAAAACTCAAAGCAGCATTTTCTATCGCACACAGATTACTGTGCTTAAGGCAACTCAGAGTAGTGGCTGGTATTGAAAGGGGATACCTACAACACCCTACTGCATTTCAATACATGACCATGGTTCACTATTATCGCAAGTAAATCATGTGTCAAGATGTAAAATGCATGACAGTAATTTTAGCCCAGTCAACAAAGAATAACGAAAAGTTGAATAGCAGAACAATTTCATGCAGTTGCAAATTTTTGTACAGCAGTATAAGGGAGTGATATGAACAAAATGGGTCATTTCACGTCAAGTGGCCTAAGGGTCCCCATTCAACCATCTCCAATTTCGATGAAATTTTTACTGGATATACGTATAGACCTTACATGAAGCACTGCCAAATTACAGCTTCATAAGTAGTAAGGTGGGGCCTCTAGCCAACTTTTCGTTAAGGCTCGTTTTTTGACATTGCGACTGAAATGAATAAATGATCAACTTTGTTTCACCATTGCTCAGGATCTAAGAGACCTGTTGTGCTGAAACTTTGTGATCCTGTTCAACTTTTTGGGTACAATAGCTAAGTTGTAGTACAAAAGGTCAAACTATGGTAAATAGTGTGCTATCCAAGTGGCTCATAAATCTTGTAATACCAAATTTTGGCTATACTTCATTGCCTTGTATCTACTGAAAGAGTAACTTTCTGAAGCTAATACTTTAGTTATCTGCAGCCTGCCAGCATGTCATAAAGCTCTGCAAGTGGCATCCAGATTGCTTACATAATAACCGACTTATCTGCGCTCACCTTGTCTGATCAGATAAAGTTGTTTTTATTTAGGAGACGGGTCAGTTTAGTGTCAACAATGGAGTTTGGTAACATGCTTCAACAATCAGTCTGAAGCACACTGTTGTGTAGTGAAGAGTGTTCAGATAAATAAATGTAAATGTCGTGTGGCTAGGGCCTCCCGTAGGGTAGACCGTTCGCCTGGTGCAGGTCTTTCGATTTGACGCCACTTCGGCGACCTGCGCGTCGATGGGGATGAAATGATGATGATTAGGACAACACAACACCCAGTCCCTGAGCGGAGAAAATCTCCGACCCAGCCGGGAATCGAACCTGGGCCCTTTGGGTTGACAGTCTGTCACGTTGACCACTCAGCTACCGGGGGCGGACAGTGTTCAGATGTAGAGTGTGCCTTTTTAAATCATGTAAAGTGTGTTGTCATTACTGGATAAACATCTTTTTTCGGTAAGTAAAAATTATTTCAAGGTAAGGGTGACTCTTTAGAAATGTGTATCAGGTTATTTAATTTTTTTCTGTTGTATTCTCAAGGAAGTTCCCATTATCTATGATTGTTTAATATTTTTCAGTTGGAAATATACACCACTTCTACTTTATCTAATATTGAAACAAACGGCAATTAGAAGCATAAATTTAATTGTAGTGTAATGGATATCAACGAGGTTTCAGTACTGTGTATCACTGGCCTTGCAGATAATTCTGCATGTCATCTGAAAACATACACACATCAACAAGGCTTCATTCCAATCAAAGAATTTTCAGCAGACCAACAGAAATTAATAAACCAAAGAAGTGAGATATGTATTACTGAAAATACACATATATGCTTTCATCACAAAGCAATACTTGTAGACAAATACGACTTTTTACAGAGATCTTGTTGTAATCCTTTTGGTGCAAAGAACCATTCTGTTAAAAAGGGTTTAAGGATTGTCAATATGGAAACAGCAAAATAATTGCAATCTGTGACTAAGAGCAATGTGAAACCTGGTCAGAAGATCTGTCAAACCTGCAGAAAACAATTTTTAGCAAAGAAAGCAGAAAAATCACAGTCAACTTCAAACCAGTCAGAAGATGAAGCATATCAGAAGTATCAATCGATTCAAGTCTAACTGCTTTTGGGGTCTCCCCTCTAAAATTTCAGAGAGTATCAGAAAGGGAAGTGAAATGTTACACAAAACGAAAAAGAAGTGAAGCTCAAGAGACAACTGTGAATAACATTGCTGCTGCTGGAGGATTCGCCCCACCAGATCTTCAAATACCTAGTACAAGCAAGACGTACTGATTGTGAAGATTACAAGCAGCCAATTAAAGAATTGGGAGAGAAGTTGCAATTGTCAAGGCAGCCTGAAAAATTGCAAATACTGACTATAGTACCACAAAGCTGGATTATAAAAGAGACAATGCAAGAATTTGCTGTTTCAGAGAGGACAGTAAAAGCAGCTAGGAAGTTACAGGCAGAAAATGGTGTATTAGCTCTGCCAAAGAACAAGTATGGCAGGAAGATTCCAGATGCCGTAAAAGAAAGAGTGGTAACATTTTTTCAGAATGAAGAATTTAGCCGAATTTGTCCAGGTGAAGAAGACTGTGTATCAATTAGAATAGATGGAAAGAAAGTTTTGATGCAAAAATACCTTCTTCTGAATAATTTGAAAGAAATGTTTGCTGCATATCGACTTCAGCATGGGCCTGAAATTGGATTTTCCAAATTCTGCGAATTGAGGCCAAAATTGTGCATCACTGTGGGTGCTGCAGGAACCCACTCAGTTTGTGTTTCAACTTTACACCAAAATGTGAAACTGATGCTTACAAGCACTCTAATTAAAGAAGATTATAAGAGTCTGATTGCTAAAACAGTGTGCGATTTGGAATCCAAAGACTGGAACAGGTTCTAGAAAGTAGCTTTGAAGACAGTGATCCAGGTGATACCATTGAGTTCAACCAGTGGGTGCACACTGATAGAGATACATTGGAAACCAAGCAGATGACCACCGAGGATTTTATTGAAGATCTGATTTCAAAAATTGACAAACTTTCCACTCATCATTATGTTGCAAAGCACCAGAGCAAGCACCTAAAATGCATAAAAGAAAGGAGTAAGTCAACTGAACTGATCATATTAATGGACTTCACTGAAAATTATTCTATCATTGTCCAGGATGCAGCTCTAGGTTTTCACTGGAATAACAGCCAAACAACTTTACACCCATTTGTTGTGCACTTCAGAAATAACTTAGAAAGCTACCGTATAATAAGCAACAGCCTGAAACATGATGCAATCACTGTACATGCTTTCATAGTGAAATTAATAGAAGATCTAAAGTGTCTCCTTGGAAAAATCACACACTTTTACTACTTCAGTGATGGGTCAGCAGCGCAGTACAAAAACTTTAAAAATTTTCTGAATCTCTGCCACCATCAAAATGACTTTGGAATCTCACTGAATGGAACTTTCTTGCTACAAGCCATGGAAAATCTCCATGTGATGGAATTGGAGGAACTGTAAAGCACCTGGCAGCAAGAGCAAGCCTTCAAAGACCAACTGAGGACCAGATTTTGACACCAACTGATTTGTTTAAATACTGTACAAAGAATATCAGAGGAATCCAATTCATTTTTGTTTCAAAAGAAGAAACTGAAACATTAAAAACTGAGCAGGAAGCAAGATTCAAAAATGACTGCACAGTATCAGGAACAAGAGAGAATTACCATTTTGTGCCATTAAATGAAAAGCAAGTTTCTATTTGACGAGTATCCAATTATACAAATTTTTTGTGGCAAAGGTTGACAAAAGTCAAGCAACACTTTCATTCAGAAATATTACAGCCTTACATCTGGGCCAATACGTTGCCTGTATACATGATGGAAAATGGTGGATTGGTAATGTGTTTGAAGGTTCAGAAGAAGAAAATGACGTTTCAATCAGTTTCATGCACCCCAATGGACCTGCACAGTCATTCTATTGGCCAGCTAGGCAGGATGCTTATTGGATTCCAAACCAACACATTATTTCTGCCAGTCCAGCTCCATCAGCAAAAAGAATGGGTCGACATTATAGTTTGTTAGGATCAACTGTAATTGCTATTGGTAACAAATTTCAGCAAATGAAATGAATTAATAAGAACTGAAATATTTGGCTTGGGTACCATAAAGCGTACAACAGGTAGATGTATTTTTTAATGTAATATAAATGTAAGTTTATTTGGTATGACAAGATTTATGGGCCACGTTGATAGCACACTATGAAGAATTTACCATAGTTGACCTTCTGTACTACAACTAAGCTATTGTACCAAAAAAAGTTGAACGGGATCACAAAGTTTCAGCATGACAGGCATTTTATGTACTGAAAATAGTAAAACAAAGTTAATCATTTATTCATTTCAGTCGCAATGTCAAAAAACGAGCCTTTACAAAAAGGTGGCTAGTGGTCCCACCATACTACTTATGAAGCTCTAATTTGGCACTGCTTCATGTAAGGACTATACGTAAATCTTGCAAAAATTTCATCAAAATTGGAGATGGTCGAATGGGGAGCTTGTCTAAATTTAGGCCACTTGACATGGAATGACCCAAATACTAAAAATCCTGACTCATGAGGTGTGACCATGGGAGTGGGGGGCATTTAAGGCTTCCTTTTTTTACGTCTTTCTTTAATAACTCGAAAACTGTGGCTTTTAGTTAAAATACTTCTCAGTACAAAAATATATTACATAAAATTTCCAAAAAGAGCCAAATGCTTTTTTCTCCAGGAATAATAATTTCCATATTGTGTGTGACGAAGAAATTCAGTGTTTTAATGTTATACAATTAAAGTTTATTTTTAATGAAGAGGTTAATAACAAATTTTACAAGTGCATACCACATCTAAGTACAGTAGAGCCATATTAAAGGGTAAATTGTGTTCTAATGGTGTAATATGGTGGAAGAGAGAAGTGGGGGTTAGAAGTGTGAAGGAAGATGGTTGCTGGATTGTGATCATGGGATTATCTCCTTTGTAGGTCTGCAAACTGAAGAGCTAGCAGGTGATTGCCCACACTATCTACTCCACTGCATCATAAGAAGCAACTACAGGGCATTTCAACCAAATGAGGTGGCACAGTGGTTAGCCCACTGGACTAGCATTCGGAAGGACAACGATTCAATCCCGTGTCCGGCCATCCTGATTTAGGTTTTCCAAGATATCCCTAAATCACTCCAGGCAAATGCCAGGATGGTTTCTTTGAAAGGGCATGGCTGACTTCCTTCCCTGTCCTACCCTAATCCGCATCCCACATTATGGACCACTGGCAATACAGTGTGCAGACACCTAGGCAGGTTGTTTCTTTTCCACAAAGAGTATTAACACAATGTGGAATACAGATATTAGTTACTAATAATAATAATAATGCAATAAACACATATGGACAAATCCTATAGAAATTTCTGCTCAAAGACCTACACTGCTAGATGTAAAATTGAGCCTTGTCATCCATTATGACAGTTGTAGTGTTTTTCCAGGAAAGCCGACATCATCTGCCACAAGTACAGACAGACAGACTGCACCTCCCTGACAAATTCTCTCCAGTTTCCTTATGTGAGTGGAAAAAATAAATTCACTGGGCTGTGTTTATATAGTGGAGTTATTTTCAGTTTTAAGAAAGTAAACTGCAGTTGTTAAGTGGGCATTTATGTAAAATACACACCCATAAACAATGGCTGAGAAGTGTGTAATTCAAAAGTGTGATGATGTCAGTGACCTATGTAATGATGGTGGAAAAGTGACTGGATTGGTACATGTGGCACTCTGCAGCTCTCTGCAGTTGACAGCTTATTGTAAAGGTGCATAACTGTGGCGTAGTCACTTGCTGATGAATTAATGAATGACAAAAAAGTTACAGCACTCTCTCAGCATTAATTGTGCTACTGGTAACTTAATCATAGCTAACACTTGGTTTAAGAATCATGAAAGAAGGTTGTATACATGGAAGAACGCTGGAGATACTAAAAGGTATCAGATAGATTATATAATGTAAGACAGAGATTTAGGAACCAGGTTTTAAATTGTAAGACATTTCCAGGGGCAGATGTGGACTCTGACCACAATCTATTGGTTATTAACTGTAGATTAAAACTGAAGAAACTGCAAAAAGGTGGGAATTTAAGGAGATGGGACCTGGATAAACTGACTAAACCAGAGGTTGTACAGAGTTTCAGGGAGAGCATAAGGGAACAATTGACAGGAATTGGGGAAAGAAATACAGTAGAAGAAGAATGGGTAGCTTTGAGGGATGAAATAGTGAAGGCAGCAGAGGATCAAATAGGTAAAAAGACGACGGCTAGTAGAAACCCTTGGGTAACAGAAGAAATATTGAATTTAATTGATGAAAGGAGAAAATATAAAAATGCAGTAAATGAAGCAGGCAAAAAGGAATACAAATGTCTCAAAAATGATCTCGACAGGTAGGGTCGAGGCCCCAGTTATAGCCACATTAAGGGCAATTCGAGATACATCATATTTTTAGTATAGGAAGAGAGTATACAAATTACTTCAAAAAATCGTATCTATTGCTTCAAAGTCTACACATTACAACCATGTAAAAACAAATATTCTAAGTTGTATAACAAAAGCAGAAAAAAATATTGAAAAATAAATGGCGCATTTCCCCAGTTTTGGCCATGTTAACCCTACCTATGGCCAGTTGTTTCCCCACTTATGGCCACTTCATATTATAATAAAACTATAGCTAAAATAATTGTCAGTCCATGAGCCAGAAGGTAATTTGTGCTTTATACAAGTCTATAAGACAACAAACATACATCAAATAGGTAAAAGGTACAGAAACCGAATGAACAGAGAAAAAAAATCATTAGGCAAAGTATTGTCCCAGTAATTATTAAATCAACTTCCAGACAAGTTTATTTCTCACGAGTATCAATGGAACCAGGGAACTTTGTTTTTAATGAACGTCCTTCTTGCATCAAGACTGGATCTGGCAGTTTTCCTATAATATCTTCATCCGTTATAGTCGAAACATCATTTTCAATGTATTTGAAACAAGTTTTCTGAACATTCGAACTTTTTTGGCGCTGAATTTCATATTCAGAGTCAGAAAGCACTTTCAAAATTACAGATACATACTTTAAAATTGCTGGTCTTGTTCTTCTATTTCCTGTTAAACTAAATTTTACCAAAATAAAGTCCCCTACTTTCAAATTCTCACTCGAAGATAGTTTCACATTTTCTGGTATTTCATCTTCATCTCCTCCTACGTAGTCATCTAAACTGCTTCCACTGACCGTCCATTTTTCTTCCTCGGAAAAACCTGTTGGCCTATCGCTTAACTCTTGTCTTCCCCTTTTTACGTGAGATAATGCCAAGTGCTGCTCTTTGGATTTTAACTCCTTCATAACTTTTCTCTTCCTTTTTTCCTGCTCCTTCTCCTGCTTCTCTTTTTCCTTCAGTTCATGATATTCCACCCACTTGTCACTAGTCACAACAGTGGGTGTATGTTCTTTCTTTCTCTTTGTGCCTCGTTGTTTGGGTTCTGGCCAAGTGATGACACTTTCAAAAACTGTTGCTAATGATTTTGGTGGTGTCACTTGGATACGCACTGAAGATGGACTGTGGTTGGATGTTGGAGTACCTGAACTACGTGAAATACTGTTGGGGGTTGTTGATATATCTGCAGGAATAAGACTGTTGGTGGGTGTTGAAGGAATATCTGAATTCTGTAAAATGCTGCTGCGTGTTGAAGATATGTCAATATTATTAACATTTTGAATGGATGAAGGATTAAGTCTGTCTGTGTTTTGTGAAACATTCTCTGTTTGATTATCTTCAGAGGGAGGCGCTATGCTATCTGAAGAATGTCATCAGTGTTACCATTAACACCATGCATTTCAACCTCATCGGCTATTTTTCTCGAGAACTTGAAAAGTAATAATGCTTCTTGATTTCCTTCCCACTCATTATTCCTTCTCTTGGTTGCTCTGAACTCATCTAGAAGGACAGGATCAATCTGCTTTTCTATGTATGAGAAATGTCTCTGAAGTTCCTCACTTGTCTGAACTGTGGTTGACGCTGGTATACTACGAACAACTATCTTGCTGTAATCTACATTGTTCACATTAAATGGAAACAGACCAGTTGCCCTGAAACCAGCACGAATATTTGCCACCATTTTAGGTTCTATAATAATTTGTGACAGAACAGAAGGTACATCAGATTTTGAAATTTCAGTGCCATTATTTTCAAAACGCCATTTCTGAACAATCTTCTTCCACATTTTTTTCATAGGTCCAAAGACAGCTACATCTAATGTTTGCAAGATGTGTGTAGAATTGGGAAGGAGAGCAACTAGAATGATCTGATTTTCCCTGCAATATCTGCTCAAATGAAGCGTCAAATGAGAGCAGTGCCCATCTAAAAATATTACTACAAGCCGGGGAATTTCAGCTTCTTTCAAGAACGGATCAAATACATTTGTTACATACTCAAAAAAACTTTCACCTGTCATCCACCCATTTTCTGTTTTTCCAATGCCCCAGTTTGGAGGAGCTGCTTTCACCAATGATGCTGGAATCCTTGCATATTTGAACAGTGTTAAGGGAGGAGCAAATTTTCCAGCAGCATTCACTGCAAACAATGTAATAACATTATCTTTGTCAGAGTTACATGACTCATCATAAACATGATGGCCACGAGGACCTATGAGTAATTCCCCTTTAGGAGCCAGAAAAAAAGAAGTTTCATCCATATTAAAAATTCTGTTTGGGTCATTTAACACATCCATATCATTTAAAGTGATGGATACTTCGTGAAACCAGTTTCTTATTTTCTCTTCTGTAACAGAACCTCTAGCCCTATTGACATATTCTGCATGTTTTTGTGGCAGAACCTTGTGTCTCTTAAGAAATCCATAATACCACTTTTTTCCAGGTCGATTGTTAGTAAATGTAGCCTTACAACTTTCCATATCTGCACTCTCAATAAGTTTTTGCACAGATGCACAGAGATTTTCTTTAGTAACTGGAAATCCCATGCTAGAACAGTCCAAAACCCAGTCGACCAATTTTTTTTTCAATTTGTTCACCTAAGAATGTGGATCACAGTGACCTGTAGATTCTTTTGGAGATACACCAGAAACTTTGTTTCTTAATGTTGTCCTTGGAACTTTGTACAACTTGGCTTGCAGTAGCAACCTTCATTCCCTCATCAATAGCCTTTAGAGCATCTTTAACTTTGCTGGGAGAATACTGAAACTTCTTATTCTTTGGTTGACACATTTTTCCTATAAATGATGGAGTTAAAGAATGTTGCATATTTGAATAGTGCCTATTGCATATTTTGTATCTTACAAGCATAGGTAAATTAGTATGATATGCCAAGACAATACTAACAATGAGGTATATATTGATATAAAAATACCAAAAATATTTTAATAAGCCTATTTAAATAAAATTAGCCTAGTGTAATGTAGGACAGAACACTAATATTGATGTTTTTGTATCAGTTTTTAGAAGTGGCCAAAACAGGATACGTATATGTCTCCACTTATGGCCACATGCATGGCCATAACACAGAACCAGGGCTAAATATGGATCTGTTAATGGCCACATACTTTTGATAGCATGTTTTTAGGCTGAGCAATATAAAACTTAAAAGAAATGAAAATATAATGTCTTATCTTACCTCTGAACAGATTAAGTTTCTTATGATGTTTTATTTAAACATGTAAAATACAAAAAAACCGGTCATGTGTTGCTTAAAGAAAACTTCTGCAAAACCCAGCTTTTGCAACACTGGTCATTTCACAAAATGGTGTCTCCAAACAAAAACAGACAAAAGAATGATTATGTAGACAAATGAATAGAGCCTTTCACAAAGTTTATAATAATCTATAGTAGAACTGGCTGGTATTCCAGAGAAGCTTAAATATTAACCTTTGACATCAAGATGGCCATAAGTGGGGTAGTGGCCAAAACTAGAGGCTTCACCCTAATGCAAAATGGCTAAGCAGGGATGGCTAGAGGACAAATGTAAGGATGTAGAGGCTTATCTCACTAGGGGTAAGATAGATACTACCCACAAGAAAATTAAAGAGACCTTTGGAGAAAGGAGAACCACTTGCATGAATATCAAGAACTTTGATGGAAACCCAGTTCTAAGCAAAGAAGGGAAAGCAGAAAGGTGGAATGAGTATATAGAGGGTCTATACAAGGGCGATGTACTTGAGGACAATATTATGGAAATGGAAGAGGATGTAGATCAAGATGAAATGGGAGATATGATACTGCGTGAAGAGTTTGACAGAGCACTGAAAGGGCTGAGTCGAAACAAGGCCCCCGGAGTAGACAACATTCCATTAGAACTACTGACAGCCTTGGGAGAGCCAGTCCTGACAAAACTCTACCATCTGCTGAGCAAGAGGTATGAGACAGGCGAAATACCCTCGGACTTCAGGAAGAATATAATAATTCCAATCCCAAAGAAAGCAGGTGTTGACAGATGTGAAAATTACCGAACTATCAGTTTAATAAGTCACGGCTGCAAAATACTAACATGAATTCTTTACAGACGAACGGAAAAACTGATAGAAGCTGACCTCGGGGAAGATCAGTTTGGATTCCGTAGAAATGTTGGAACATGAGAGGCAATACTGACCTTACGACTTACCTTAGAAGAAAGATCAAGGAAAGGCAAACCTACGTTTCTAGCATTTGTAGACTTAGAAAAAGCTTTTGACAATGTTGACTGGAATACTCTCTTTCAAATTCTGAAGGTGGCAGGGGTAAAATACAGGGAGCAAAAGGCTATTTACAATTTGTTCAGAAACCAGATGGCAGTTATAAGAATCGAGGGACATGAAAGGGAAGCAGTGGTTGGGAAGGGAGTGTGACAGGATTGTAGCCTCTCCCCAATGTTATTCAATCTGTATATTGAGAAAGCAGTGAAGGAAACAAAAGAAAAATTCGAAGTAGGTATTAAAATCCATGGAGAAGAAATAAAAACTTTGAGGTTCGCCGATGACATTGTAATTCTGTCAGAGACAGCAAAGGACTTGGAAGAGCAGCTGAACAGAATGGACTGTGTCTTGAAAGGAGGGTATAAGATGAACATCAATAAAAGCAAAGCGTGGATAATGGAATGTAGTCGAATTAAGTCGGGTGATGCTGAGGGAATTACATTAGGAAATGAGACACTTAAAATAGTAAAGGAGTAAAGGAGTTTTGCTATTTGGGGAGCAAAATAACTGATGATGGTCGAAGTAGAGAGGATATAAAATATAGACTGGTGATGGCAAGAAGAAGAAAAATTTGTTAACATCGAGTATTGATTTAAATGTCAGGAAGTCCTAAGTATTTGTATGGAGTGTAGCCATGTATGGAAGTGAAACGTGGACGATAAATAGTTTAGACAAGAAGAGAATAGAAGCTTTCGAAATGTGGTGCTACAGAAGAATGCTGAAGATTAGATGGGTAGATCACATAACTAATGAGGAGGTATTGAATAGAATTGGGGAGAAGAGGAGCTTGTGGCACAACTTGACTACAAGAAGGGATCAGTTGGTAGGACATATTCTGAGATATCGAGGGCTCACCAACTTAGTATTGGAGGGCAGTGTGGAGGGTAAAAATCGAGGGAGACCAAGAGATGAATACACTAAGCAGATTCAGAAGGATGTAGGCTGCAGTAGGTACTGGGAGCATGGAGAGCTGCATCAAACCAGTCTCAGAACTGAAGACCACAACAACAATAACAACAACAACAACTGGTAGATTGCACTAAAATGTATCTTCCAAAAAGGTTGTAAATAGGTCTGATGGAGATGGACTGATCACGCTCGAATCAAGAACAGTAATCTGCTGTAATGCATTGTTGGCTTATGTTGAAATATCTGAAGTTCATAATACCTTCAGTAAGCTACTTTGTTGCAAATGGAGCCAATTTAAGTCTCGACTTTAGATATTGGGAGAGCTGAAGCTGGGGTACTGCATCTGATACCCCTCACACTGTGATAAGTATTGCAAATCATTCATAGTGGAGACAAGGAAATCGAAATTGTTTAATGCATATTGACAGCATGTTGAACTTGGGTCAGGCTCTTCAGTTTGATGTACAGCTGACACCTCCAACTGTTGAACGTTTTCACATAATAGTTCAATTAACAACTGCAAGTAAGTACTCACTTAATAAACTGAAAAACTCTACAATATGAATATGAGCTCCATGAAGTTATTTTACCCACTTTCATAGGAGAAATGTTGGGGAGGTACAGTCTGCCTGTAAAATAAAAAGCAAGCTGCACTTGTTGGAAGGAAGTTGTCTTTCCTGGAAGAATGCTACAGCTGCCATACAGGATAACTAAGAGTCAATTTCTCCACTAGCGGAGTGGAAGAGGGTGCAGCGATTTACATAGATTCCATACATATGTGTTTCTGGTGTTAATATCATTAGTAACTCATATCTGTATTCCACATCATGTTAACGTACTGTGTGGAAAACAAACACCCCCAGGCGTGTCTGCATTGCCTGTGTTTCATAAAGTGTGCTTCGTAAGGATTGGTAAAACTTTGTGAAACACCATGTGATTACTTCTTGTGGCACAGAGCAGTACAACAGAGAGGGTGGGGAACTGCCTGCTTGCTCTTCAGTTTGCAGACTTATGATGGAGGGAAGTCCATGAGTGCAATCAAAACAATGCGTCCCACGATATGGTTCTACAGCATTTAGAACAGGTACTCACATTTAATATTTGTTCTTAACCCACTTCATTTAAAAATAAGCATTAATTTTATATCACTAACATTCTATTTATAATAATCTGTGACTTTTTCATCCCATACGACAAAGAAACAAGTAGCTCTAAAGAAAAAATGGGTGGGACTTCTCAGCAGAAAATTTACTGTAATTTAATTTTGCACTGGGAAACATTTTTGCCACAAGATCCACTAAAAGTAACATTTAAATGCCCCACCCCCTTATCCCAAATGGTATACTGTTTGTGGCATTCCCTCCTACCACTGTACAAAAGTTTGTGACTACACAAATTAATTCCTGTAATTTTTAATTGCTGACTGGACTGTGCTTGTCATTCTTCTGAGTTCTACATCTCACTCATCATCTAGGATGCTTACTCAGTTTTTCAGGTGGACTGAAGTGCATAGCTGAGTATGTGTGGGCATGGGGTCAGCTTTCTGAACACACTGGAGTTGGTGCTAGGGGCACAGCAGCATCTACAAATTCCAAGAGTCATCAGTGGGTGTCTCTAGTGTGTGCAGTGATGAAGAATGCATATATAGTTTTAAGAGTTACCTGAAACAAACTGTGTAAATCAAGAAACACTGTACAATAGGGTCCAACCAATTGAAGCAGTACAGCTGTTAAAATGCTGACCTCATATTTGGGAAGTTAAGAGTTGCTCAGTTCGACTATCTTGATTTGGGTTTTCCTAAATCACCTAGGCAAATGCTAGCAGGGTTCCTTAATCAAGCCACAGTCGAACATCTGTCCTATCTTCACAAGCCAACTCTCCTATTCTCAAAGCAGGTAATGTATTGAGCTACGATTTGCACTGTATTATCTAGAAAATTCCAATATTACAGTGAAATGCTCTTTGGATGAATAAAGATAAATAAAAGTAAATACATGTCATGAAGTGTTACATCAAACAGAACAAACTACAAACATACTTCAAAAGTAAATCACCAGACAAGTAGGCTATATGTTAAATTTTTCACTCACAAAAAGGCATTCACTTTAAGTATTGAACATTCTGACTGATCAGGTCAATCCATGGCCAATTTATGACTTTTCTGAAACCTCACTGCCACTGTGACATCTCTATATCTAGGGAGAGATTTCTTGTAGCAGTTAGCATAAAAAGTAATAAGATTGTCTAGTTCTTCTGGATGATCATCAGCTGATGGTAAAATGAGTACATCTTTTTATCTATCCATTAGCATGAGGGGCCTATATTATTAATAACTGATTATTTTCATGGTTATCTTCATGTTTCTCTGTTCTCAACCTTTCTAGTCCTAAGTTAGCACAGTCCAGCTCAGTCTTAAGGTCACTGCATTTTCCTTATTCTGCTTCAACTATTATAACAGATTTACAATACCATAGAAGTGTCTCATTTAGTTCACACAGTCTTGAAAAGTTGAATACTGTGATATAAGGCTTGGTAATATATGAATTGAAAAGCTTCAAAATAAGAACTGGAAGTGTTCATAAATGCGAGGGCCACAACGTACGACTAACCTAAACTGTGTTAGGTGTAACTAGCAACAGAGGTTAATGTATGCTGTCAACAATGTTGCTTCTAACATACTGCACAATGCTCAACTATTTTACTTCAAATACACACTGAAACACTAACTTGTCTTACATCAAAGTAACAAGCTTTTCAAGGGCAGCAAATAACAGGAGGATGCTGATTATAAATCAAGAATAGTTGCATTATCAAAATAGAGGAGTCTCTATCATGGAATCCACATCAGCATTCTGTTAGCACACTGTTATTTATTAATGTCAATAACTCATCTTCAATCTGTAACCTAGAGTGTAAGTTGTTTGAAGACAACATCAAAATTGTTAAATGCAGTATCCAACAAATGCAACAACATGCTGTGTAAAGACTTAAAATGGCAGTCCATAGGCTACTATAAACTGTTTTGAGAAAAATCCATTCATTCATTCACACACTACCCAAACAGAATTACCCACGTAACCAACAGATGGCGAATATTTATACTACAGATCTTCAGGAAATAATATGTTGTTTTGTCTCTGAGAGAGTGCATGCCACTAGATTTGCATTTGCAAGATTTTCTCAGGTTGGGACCAATCGATCAAAAATCAATACAGTTTGCAATATTTTCTCTTCAAGGTGTCATACGGAATAATTTTTCTCCCCCCTTTCATCAAAGGCATTTACTGTCCAGAAGATATTTGTTGAGAAGCATCTTAAATTTGTAAGTGCGTATATCATTACAGTGACACACTTTATTTGTATTTTGTCTTGTGTTTGTTCATTATTTTACTGTATCTGACTGAATGACTACATTGTGTGGTTGTCACTTGGCTCCAACTGAATGTTCATTGTTTTTTTGCTGTCATAATCATGACCTGTAAATATCAGATTGCTACACAGCTTCCACTGCTCGTGGCAATCATCTCACGGCGCTAAAATGTAACAAATGCGTGTTAAGAGGTTATTTTTCATTTCATCAAACGTGATTTTGAAGTTAAACAAGTATAAATGTTCTGTAAACATACATAAAAACCAACTTCCAGTTTCTACTTGTTTCCAGTGGATTTAATACTAAACAGCCTTTAAGCATACAACTTCAAATACATATTTAACTATGCATACCGACTGTTTCCATTTTATGAGTTATGAGCAACGTTCGACAACCCATTCGTGCAGCAGCCGCCGAAGCTTCGGAGCCGGCGTGCCCTCCTCCAACGACAATAACGTCATAGTTACTTTCAGACGAAATACTCGTTTCATATTCTCCACTTATATTTCTTGATATTACTCGGAGATATGGGACGACTTGTTTCCATCTGCTCCATGTATTCAAAGCCATTTCAAGACAATTAAACCTGAAGGCATGTGACATGGGAGGTTAGGATACCCTAAATTTATACGATGTCCTACAGATCATTGCAGACAGTTTTATGTACCACTTATATCACAAAATCTTATATAAACTATGATTAGTCTGCTACTCTGATATAACAACGTTAAAACACATTACAACATTCGCAAAACATTTCACTCCCACTACTCCTTGCACTCGTCGACTACATTAGTCGACTTAATTCCCAAACACGCAATTAGATTATGATTGCATACACGAGGATATCAGTAAAAAGTTTAAGACGTATTTTAATTGGTCTCAAATGTATTCTAAACACACACAATTTATGGTCCCAAACTACTTTATATAACAGCGCAGAGCGCACCTTCTGTCACTTCCGTGCCACCGCGCGTGAAGTGTAGATCGGTGGGAGAAGGTAGTTGTTTGTTTGGGGTATGGAAACAAGGCATGTACTAACATTCCTCGATAAACAGACGCTTGGTGTGTGAGTTCTGTGTTGATATAAGATACTGTTCTGCATCCATTGGAATACGTCGTTAGTGTTCACTGGGTAAGTACAATTTCACATTATTTTTTGCTGTCATTAATTTCAAGGTTTCTGTAGGTTGTATTTGGAGCGCATGAAACAACAGTTTGTGCATATGAGCGGTATCTACAACAATGGAATTTTATGATAAATATCATATGCAATTGGTATTTCTATTTTCTGTGTTGGACCGTGTTATATCATGTAACTATCAGTATGTGGGTTTTTGTTTATTTGGTTCTTTTTTCGTCAACGGCACATTGAGCCACTTGAACAGTACCCGTAATAAGATATTTGCCTCTATACACGTGAACCGTGCGCAGAGTCCCTTGCATAGCGTCAAAAAAAGATTCAAATTGACGCGGGCTTTTTAAAGGGTAATACCGCTTCTCATTAGTCGGGCGTGCTGTAGTGATGAAAACTTATTATAATCTTAGTTTACGCTTCGTATTGTTGCTGAAATCAAGACTAAGGACATCCGTGGTAGAACGATTTTAGTTTGACATTGTAGGTAATGTTATTAATATAGCGTCTTTACTTTTCAGCGTCGCATAAACAAGCTATGAATCAAATAGCGATATTCATCTATGCAGCTGGGCTTTTGTTGCTATCCCACAGGCTTTTATCACAAATTTGAACTGAATCCAGAGATGTGTCTGAAGAAGTGCGATGTTTTCTGTAATGTGCTGCGTATTTTATTAATTTTTCGCATAAACCAGACATTGAAGCCAGATTGTGGAGAAGTGATTACAACTCTCCTTCTTTGCATTAAATGTCCTCTCGTTTTCTAATGTGCTAAGATATGTCTCAACGTTTTTCTACATTTGTGCGTGCTTCTTAATCTAAATTAAAGATATTGCAAGACAGACGCAGCAGTGCTTGTGATTCCTCGGATCACTGACTTATTGCCATCATTCTTATCAGAAGTTCACTCGATAAAAATTGTGCCTCATGGGCTATACCGAAGTTCGTTACATTGCGAAAGAAACGGAATATTTTGTAGCTTGACCCTTGGAACGCCTTCTAGCAGTCTGAGTCATGCAAGGCATTGGAAAAAAAAGAGACCAACGGTGTTTCCTTCATTTTTTCCCGAGTGTCGCTTGGATTAACCTTACTAGAGATTAATACGCCATTGAGACAGTGGGCTAGCATTATTAAAGATGCGTAGGTGGCGGCCACATTTGAGTTTTCCCCGACACTTTCATTTTTTTTTAATTGTGCGGCTATTTTCGACCAAAAATACATGGTTGCTGTGTAGCATCTTTTTTATCCACTAATTCGTACAATGCTGTGAAGAAGGGCCTAACGTAGAACCAGTCGCGTTGTACATAAGAACCACAGCGGCGGAAATCGTTATTGCTAGAAATTTGACCATATCAGAACTACACATATCGTGTATTGAATGTTGAATTGTGAATCGAAGAATGAAATTTAAAATTTGTAGAGGATTACCTAATAGACTACAAACACTCATTATCAGATGAAATGACGATCAGTAAATTACAACATGTAAATAAATTATTTAAAACGACGACCGAGAACGAAACGCTTGTAATGATACATTCATTCAAGTTTACGATTCGACGCTTCGTTTCCCAAGACAACGAATTTGTTATCTATGATTCAGAACTAAATTGTCATCTATGACTTAAATGTGACGTCATTGGTCGCTCACTCTGGTCAAAGCCGACGAGTTGTACCTCATTCTTCAGTATACCTGCATATCGTATACTGGATTGTGAATCAAAGAAAACTTTATGAAAATTTGTGTCATAATAGGTTTTCAGTGGATTGGAAAAGGTACACGATTGTTCTAACTTAACTAAAATGTGGTATCGCGCTTGATATGAAAAATGTAAAAGTTTTGCGTCACGACTAGAGTTACTTTTAAAAGATCTTGGATTAACAATGCGCTTGATTGTAAAACTGATCAGTTTTTAGAACCGACCAACGGAGAACATATAATGTGTGCAATGAGATGCAAACATGGCCACTCGTACGGAGTACTGTCAAATGACCCTAAAAAAAGAAAAGGGTAAGTGGTAAATGCTCCAAAGAGATCGACTGTCTCTCAAAAGTTCCAATAACAAGACGTTGAATCAAGGTTGTGGATTACTTGCAGGCCGCTACTGAAGACACGTCAATTGTACGATAGATATACTACGGCACGTACTGAGGCATGCTTAATCGGATAGTAAGACTGTTACAGAATAGGCCCTCCTAGTCAGGACTTAACAAAAGCGCCTTACAGCTTTTTAACAAGCCAAAGAGCCCTAACTGTTTCGGTGCGGATTCCCTCTCAGCGCCCGTGGAACAATGATGATCGCTACGAATTTTATAATGATACTAAAATTGTGTGCCTAAATGATACCTGGACTTTTCGCTGTCAGTGCTCTTACCAGCCGTGCTCTTACGGACTGAGCGTTCCAAGCACGACTGGCGACCTGCTCTCAACTACTTCAGTTCCTTCAGTAGCTCTGTCCAAAGGGAGCTTGTGGGCTCGGTCCCGGCCCGCCACACAGTTTAAATCTGCATGGAAGTTCCATTCATGTAAATCTGTTTGAATATTAGTAGAGGCCCTAAGATAGCTGTGAGCACATGGAACCTTTTTTCGATTGTAAAGCAGATGTTTGCTTTATTAAAATTTCCCCTTCATATGGTGACAGACGAATGTTGTCAGTTCTGTGTTATGTATTAAATATCCAGTTGGGATAAAGCCGCTAGCCATCAAAATAAATACTACAACAACGAAACCCCCAGAATGAATGATTTCTTCCTTATGTTCGGCATTTTGTCACCTGCATATTTTATGACGACTCTCAGAAACAGACATTTAGAAATCACGCGGCATAACACTATAACGACATCGTTGATTGATACTAATGTTTTTTTTGTTTGTTTTACTGTTGTACACCTTCCCCTTGAGGAAACACAGCTGGAAGAAGTTAATCTGTCGTGTAGTAAAGTCAATGCAAAGTTGGCAAATTTGTGGGCACTTTACATCCGACATGTTTCTGCGATGGTATTCTAGAGCCGGCCGCAGTGGCCGAGCGGTTCTAGGCGCTTCAGTTTGGAACCGCGCGACCACTACGGTCGTAGGTTCGAATCCTGTCTCGGGCATGGATGAGTGTGGTGTCCTTAGGTTAGTTAGGTTTAAATAGTTCTAGGGGACTGGTGACCTCAGATGTTGAGTCCCATAGTGCTCAGAACCATTTGAGCCATTTTGGTATTCTAGACGTATTTGAGGGGGAGGGGGAGATGCAGCATGACTAATTACTATAAAATTAACAATTAAATAAAATTGGCATGACTGAACAATCATTTTTCCGGACCGCTGTTTCCATGTGCACTGTTCATGGATGTACGGTCGGAATCGAATGTTATGTTTTTCTACAACCTCGGGTCACATGAGGATACCATGTGTTTTTTCACCCTCTGCCTCGACTGTCTAATTTGCAAACTAGTCTCTACTCTATATCTGACGACATAAGCTTATACGCCAGTGAAGCACAGAAGGGAACGACTGGCTCTTCTCGTTAATTTATGCGTCCATAGAGTTAAAGCGATTCTTACGACTTAAAAATTCGCTAGAAAAGCGAATGCTGCGGGTTCAACTCTCGCCCTGGGCGTCAGCGAAAGTCGTAAATGTGCTGTCACCAAATGTTACTGGGTGCCCATACCAACGCTGAATCTACAATGTTAGAAATAACTACATACAGGATAATTCATTTAAAACTTGTACCCTTCTACTTCGTGAACCGTTCAAGATATCGAAATGAGGATTACAGCATATGATAGTTCGGGTGAAGGGGGCGGGGCATCTTCTTATGTTCCATGTTTTGTTTACTTAACTGTTGAATCAACAGAGGTATTGGAAGGAGAACTTTTTTAAATTGAAATACATGCTTTTAACAGCATTCGAAAGCTCGTAAAAAGGCAGGTACAGTGATACAACGGTTATTCATCTACATCTACATGGATATTCTGCAAATCACATTTAACTGCCTGGCAGAGGGTTCATTGAACCACCTTCACAATTCTCTATTATTCCAATCTCGCATAGCCCGCGGGAAGAATGAACACCTATATCTTTCCGTACGAGCTCTGATTTCCCTTATTTTATCTTGGTGGTCGTTCGTCCCTATGTAGGTCGGTGTCAACAAAATATTTTCGCATTCAGAGGAGAGAGTTGGTGAATTTCGTGAGAAGATTCCGTCGCAACGAAAAACGCCTTTCTTTTAATTATGTCCAGCCCAAGTCCTGTATCATTACTGTGACACTCTCTCCCATATTTCGCGATAATACAAAACGTGCTGCCTTTCTTTGAACTTTTTCCATGTACTCCGTCAGTCCTATCTGGTAAGGATCCCAGACCGCGTAGCAGTATTCTAAAAGAGTACGGACAAGCGTAGTGTAGGCAGTCTCCTTAGTATGTCTATTACATTTTCTAAGTGTCCTGCCAATAAAACGCAGTCTTTGGTTAGCCTTCCTCACAACATTTTCTGTGTGTTCCTTCCAGTTTAAGTTGTTCGTAATTGTAATACCTAGGTATTTAGTTGAATTTACGGCTTTTAGATTAGACTGATTTATCGTGTAACCGAAGTTTGAGTTTCTCTTAGCACTCATGTGGATGACCTCACATTTTTCGTTGTTTAGGGTCAACTGCCACTTTTCGCACCATTCCGATATTTCTTATAAATCGTTTTGCAGTTTGTTTTGGTCTTCTGATGACTTTATTAGTCGATAAACGAGTGCAAACAACCGAAGACGGCTGCTCAGATTGTCTCCAAAATTGTTAATATAGATAAGCAACAGCAAAAGGCCTATAACACTACCTTGGGGGACGCCAGAAATCACTTCTGTTTTACTCGATGACTTTCCGTCTATTACTACGAACTGTGATCTCTCTGACAGGAAATCACATATCTAGTCACATAACTGAGACGATATTCCATAAGGACGCGGTTTCACTACGAGCCGCTTGTGTGGTACAGTGTCAAAAGCCTTACGGAAATCCAGAAATACGGAATCGATCTGAAATCCCTTGTCAGTAGCTCTCAACACTTCATGTGAACAAAAAGCTAATTGTGTTTCACAGGAACGATGTTTTCTAAACCCATGTTGACTGTGTGTCAATAGACCGTTTTCTTAGAGGTAATTCATAATGTTAGAACACAATATATGTTCTAAAATCCTGCTTCATATCGACGTTATTGTTGACGTTCGAGGAACGAACTACAATTGAAAGACAATGCTGCCGAAATGCCTATTGCTGTATGAAAACCACGAAGCTGAGCTCTCATACCAGGTATCGTCGTTGTACAGAGAAGAAAATAGGCATGTGAGTCCTCATTAGAGAATTGTTTCAAATCTGTACGTATTAGTCGGCCACAGTATTATTGAATGTGAAAGTGAGGGCGCTTCAGTCGGTTTATCGAGAGTTTTGATGATGATACTTCACTAGGACATGCTGAACCAGCTGATAGTACACGCACAAAGCTTTGACACTAGATGCGTTTTCCTTAGTCGCTGCTGTACCTGTTTACCGCAAGGTCACCGATAGCGGTCACGGGAAGCCAAGTAAATAATATCGTGGTTATGTAGTGATGTAGATTAAGTGAACAGCTTTTGTGGAAACAAACACTCAAAAGGCTTGATGTAACGATGGAACATGGAAGAGAGCCCCGCTTGGCAATGTTAACGCTGCGATAACCTATTCCGGCCGGCTTGTCTTTAAACTTTAGATCATTTCTCGGTTATTTCAGTCAAAAATTTCAACGCCGAAATTAACAATCGTTATATCTCTGTATTCATATCTTCAACAGCTTTCGAATGCCTTTAAAAATCGTTCAGTTTTAGAAAAAACGTATTTACTTAATGTAAATAAGTTATACACAACTGCAACCAGTAACTTTTTTTCAATAATAATGCTTTATTACATGAACCGGTTTTCGAACCCTCTCAGGTTCATCTTCAGATGATTTCGGGAGGATTCGGGAAGTTACATCATTACTGGTAGTAGCATAATGCTGGTTCTATGGCAGAAAGATGGGTCACACTTTAATGTATCGCCATGGCTATAGCTTATCTGCCGATATGGATGTAAATTTAGTTTTTACTTACTGCGACAGTATAGGCGGCTTTTTTCGTATCTGTCTGCCTCCATTTTGATGTCCAGAACACTTTCACAAGAACTATATTAGGGTACACTTTGACAGTGACACTTTACCAGCATCCAGCATGCGCTTTACAACTGTTGCTAACATATCGACAGATAAGCTATAGGCATGGCGATTCATTAAAGTGTGACCCATCTTTCTGCCATAGAACCAGCACCCAGCATTATGCTACTACCAGTAATGATGTAACTTCCCGGATCCTCCCGAAATCTTCTGAAGATGGACCTGAAAGGGTTCGAAAACCGGTTCATGTAATAAAGCATTATTATTGAAAAAAAGTGACTGGTTGCAGTTGTGTATAACTTATTTACATTTAATATACAGTCACGGTTCTAAAATATCCGTAATGGATAAGCATAATCTGTATTTACTTAAATTTCTTGGTTGACGCAAAAGCGAAGTGGACTAAACATGCAATAAAATCGTGAGCCCCCGGCGCTCTGTCATATGTCGAAAGCCTCGTTTCGGTATTCTGAACGGTTCACGAAATAAAAGGGGTGCAATTTGTAGATGATGAGACGAAACATTAGGACCACTGCAAGCTGGAATGCTGCGTATTGGCTTTGCGGGAACGTGACGCAGAAAGGAAAATACTGAAGCGGAGCAGAGACAAATGGGGGAATCATTCTAGCCGCGATACGGACCGCAAATTGAGAAATCCACTGACACAAGCGATTTGTGTTGTTACTCGGCGCCCGGGAAAGACGTTTCGGTTTTCCCAGTTCCTATTATAAGGCAGTTTTCAAAGCAATGCAGATTGTACGAATAAATGGTACATGTTCTTAAAAAAAAGTTTTATTTAAAAACGGAAAAAAATAGTACTGCTGCAATGGGTAACTGATGTTTCAGTTTTAATACCCGGTTATTAGTAAAAAATTAAAAGAAACCTATTATAACCGAGACCAAACAAATACCGAAAACTGCCGGTCATTCAGAACTAAAACACCGGTATCGGCTTTAACCGTTCGGTTTTTCCCATCCCTAGCCAGGCGATAAGGTCTTCGATGTCGTCCACGCCTCATCGCAGAACCTCGGGATCGGAGGGTTACACACTTCCTGAAGCGGGATTGACGATGATCTGTTGCAGATTAGGAGTGCACCGTTCTGCGCACAGCAAACGATCCCTAAGTGTTCCCATGTTGACCCAACGAAATCGTCAATTACGATTGCAGCAGACACGGGGATTGGACCGTTGATCAGTGGAAACGTGTCGTTTGGTCGGATGTACCAAATTTCGTGGTATACGAGGTCGATGATTGTGTCCGAATATGCAGCCATACAGGCGAACGGCTGCCCGAAATCATGCATCGCGTCACGGACACAGGTCGGTGGGGGCAGTATAGTGCTGTGGGCGCGTTCACCCTGGTCTCCACGCGGCCTGTTGTAGTAATCGGAAACACTAGAACAGCTGTGGACTACGTGAACATTACTGAGAACCACTTGCTTACCTTCATGCTCATTGTATTTCGCGACGGTGACGGCATCTTCCAACAGGATAACTGCCCATGTCACATGGCCAGAATCGTGCTAGGGTGGTTTGAGGAGCGCGATAGTGAGCTCCGAATTCATATAATCTGAACCCGATGAAACACATACGCGACCGGAATTGCGTGACTTGTGGTTATACTTACGGTGCTTGATGCTACACTACTGGCCATTAAAATTGCTACACCAATAAGAAATGCAGATGATAAATGGGTAGTCATTGGACAAATATGTTATACTAGAACTGACATGTGATTACATTTTCACGCAATTTGGGTGCATAGATCCTGAGAAATCAGTACCCAGAACAACCACGTCTGGCCTTAATAACGGCCTTGATACGCCTGGGCATTGAGTCAAACAGAGCTTGGATGGCGTGTACAGGTACAGCTGCCCATGCAGCTTCAACACGATACCACAGTTCATCAAGAGTAGTGACTGGCGTATTGTGACGAGCCAGTTGCTCGGCCACCATTGACCAGACGTTTTCAATTGGTGAGAAATCTGGGGGATGTGCTGGCCAGAGCAGCAGTCGAACATTTTCTGTATCCAGAAAGGCCCGTACAGGACCTGCAACATGCGGTCGTGCATTATCCTGCTGAAATGTACGGTTTAGCAGGGATCGAATGAAGGGTAGAGCCACGAGTCGTAACACATCTGAAATGCAACGTCCACTGTTCAAAGTGCCGTCAATGCGAACAAGAGGTGACCGAGACGTGTAACCAATGGCACCCCTTACCATCACGCCGGGTGATACGCCAGTATGACGATGACGAATACACGCTTCCAATGTGCGTTCACTGCAATGTCGCCAAACACGGATGCGACCTTAATGATGCCGTAAACAGAACCTGGATTCACCCGATTCATCCGATTCGTTTGTGCACGCAGGTTCGTCGTTGAGTACACCATCACAGGCGCTCCTGTCTGTGATGCAGAGTCAAGGGTAACCGCAGCCATGGTCTCCGAGCTGATAGTCGGTGCTGCTGCAAACGTCGTCGAACTGTTCGTGCAGATGGTTGTTGTCTTGCAAACGTCCCCATCTGTTGACTCAGGGATCGAGACGTGGCTGCACGATCCGTTACAGCCATTCGGATAAGATGGCTGTCATCTCGACTGCTAGTGATACGAGGCCGTTGGGATCCAGCTCGGCGTACCGTATTACCCTCCTGAACCCACCGATTCCATATTCTGCTAACAGTCATTGGATCTCGACCAACGCGAGCAGCAATGTCGCGATATGTAAACCGCAATAGTGATAGGCTACAATCCGACCTTTATCAAAGTCGGAAACGTGATGGTACGCATTTCTCCTCCTTACACGAGGCATCACAACAACGTTTCACTAGGCAACGCCGGTCAACTGCTGTTTGTGTATGAGAAATCGGTTGGAAACTTTCCTCATGTCAGCCACCGGCACCAACTTTGTGTGAATGCTCTGGAAAGCTAATCATTTGCATACCACAGCATCTTGTTCCTGCCGGTTAAATTTCGCGTCTGTAGCACGTCATCTTCGTGGTGTAGCAATTTTAATGGCCAGTAGTGTATATACTTCTCCATCCCCCTTTTCTCTTTCTCTCTCTCGCTTTGCTGCGCTGGCGGCGTATTACTGTTTACTTTCCGAAATACACACACTGCGTTCATATCGGAATCTGGGCGATTACATGTCCTAATTGAACTGAGAGTTGTGGTGTCGAATCATTCTATTTGCTGTCTAAGCTGATCTGTTACCTTACAGAGACAAAGAACGAAGTGCTCGGATTAAAAAGTGTGCAAAACAAGGATTTAGTTATAAGAACGTAGGCTTCCGCGGCCGGTGTCATAGTGATTAAAATTCTTCTGGGGATTATGCCGCGTCATTGATAAAAACTAACAACAATAATAAAACCGACGTTTCGGTCGAATTGCAACCGCCTTCATCAGGGCACTACTGGTTTTGCATGGGGATAGGAGCTTCTATTTATTACAGACAATCGATGTCTGACGTCACTGTTGCAAAACTTTTAATTGGTCCGCTAATATGATTGGCTAGTCATGACGTAAGGGTAGATGGAAGGAAAGAGGCTATTTGTGGATGTCCATGTCGTCAACGATTGGTAGCTGTCCGCCAATCAGCGTTCGCCTTCTGGTCGGCAAGTTTTCCTCCTGGTGTACGCGGAAGTGGACTGACAGTCGCTCTACAGCTGTTGGTGCAGATACGTCCGTGTCCCGTGTAGCTTCTGCCCCGCGACCGCTCGCGGCCCGTTGGACTGGGATGGCCGGCAGCCAGGACGCCGGGAGTTTGCAGCAGTCTTCTCCGTTGATGTTGTCAGGCTGCTTAATAATTTCGATCGCCTCCCGTATTTTGCGTTCTCCCATCCACGGTTCTTTCGCCAGTACTCGGGCTTCCTGGAACCTGATAGGTTGTCCATAGTCACGGTGGTGTTCCGCTATCCCCGATTTATTATGTTGTTGTAATCGTACAAAGCGTTCGTGTTCTGCTACTCGTAAGCTGACAGGTCTCCCTGTTTCTCCTATGTAGGCAGCTCCGCACTCACACCGTAGTTCGTAAACACTTGCAGTGTTAAGATTGTTGACTACATCCTTGGTGGAACCTATCATTTCTCCTGGATCCTGTGACTGCTTCGAAAAATCGGTTTGAAACCTCGTCGGCGGAGGACGTTGCCTAGCCGTTCACTGACGCCTTTTACATATGGTAAGTGTACCAGTGGAAGCTTCTCTTCATTGCCTTCTTCTCGTGTTCTGCTCCCTTTGGTTTTAGCTACCTTTCTTATGATGTTGTCATCATAACCGTTGGCACGAAACGTGTGTTGTAGCTCCTTTAATTCTTCTTTGATGTTATTTCCATCACTTATCCGGTAGGCTCGGGCAGTTAACGTGTGCAGAGCACAATACTTTTGAGCTGGGATTTAGTTTTTCGCCCCACTGTACAGTCTATACATTGAAGAAGCAAAGACGGAAAAAAGGGTCAAGAGTGAGGTTATAATACAGGGTGAAAGGATATCAATGACAAGCTTCGCTGATCACATTGCTATCGCCAGTGAAACTAGGAACATTTGCAGGACCAGATAAGTGGAATGAACAGTTTAAATGAGTACAGAATATGGACTGTCCATAAATCGAAGAAAGACGAAAGTAACGAGGTGTAGCAGAAATTAGATTAGCGACATACTTATCAAAACTGGGGAAATGGAAGCAAGAAGAACTAAAAAATAGACTAGCCACAGAAAACGAGGGCATTCCAGGCCAAAAAAGTCTGCTACTATCAAACATCGGCCGTAATTTGAGTAAGATATTTTTTGAGAATGTACATTTGGAGCACAAGATTGTACGGTAGTGAAACATCAACTGTGGAAAAAACGAAAAAGAAGAGAATCAAAGTGGTGAAGATGAAGTGATACAGAAGGATGTTGAAAATTAGGTGAACTGATAAGATGCAGAATGATGAGGTTTTCCACAGAGACAGGGAAGAAAGAAACATGTAGAAAACACCAATGAGAATAAGGGACAGCTAGATGGAGCTGTAGAGGGTAAAAACTGTGGTAGAAGACAGAGATGGAAATAAATCCAACCCATAATTGAGGACGTTGGGTGCAAATGCCGCTGAGGGGTGAAGAGTTTCTCATAGGAGTGGAATTCTTGAGAGGGAAGGTGGAGGGGTGCCAGCATCAGACCAGTCAAGGCCCAAAAAATAAAAGATAAAAATTATTCGGGATCGCAACCAGGGCACATGTCAGTGCAGGATTCAAAGTACTCGTGATTACATTCCACAAAGGCAGATAAAATAAAACTTTGATATTATAAAACAATATTTACAATGCTTTGAGACTTAAAATTATATTGGTTAAGTTACAGGCCTAACAGTTTTGCATTGTTATTCTCAGCATTACAGTGAGACTGATGCGACAGTGTGAACCTGACTGTATCCGAGCACCGAGCCCTCCACCGTCAAACATCGTCAAAACAAGTACAATCCTTGCGACTTAATTTCATATTCGTAAATCTCGTGTGTGTTCGTGAGTGACTGGTTTACAGTTCGATCGGAACTTTTCCGGTTAGCCAGAATATTTTGATGTTGTTAAACCATAGTGGCAGTTTTAAATTAATACGGAGACCTTCCCCGAGACATTCAATAATTTCTGAAAACTGCTTCGGTTTTAGTCTAAATTACAAATCATATAGTTCAGCGTCTACAGCAATTGTATCAATAACGCCTGGCATGTCGGTTCGAACGTTTGTTCTCGCAATGAAACAGCTATCTGCCACTGTAGCACGTCAGCAGAGGCAGCTCTGCCCGGTCCATAAACCTTTCATGGTCAAAACTTGTTTAGTATGTATTTAAAAAAAGAAAAGGTCAAAACCTACCTTCCCTTCTGATAAATAGTACGCTTTAACTACCAAAAAGTTTTTTAAGCTGGCCGATATTGAAAATAGTGACGTGGGCACATGTGTTCCATAAGGCTAACTAGATCCATGTTTTCATGTGAACCTAGGATTTTTATAGCTAAATTTTTATGGTTTCCTCAGGGTGGCGATTACGGAGAAAGGTAGAACAAATCAGTACAAAAACACATGGACAACGGAAAACATGAAATATCCCACACAAGTTTTCAACATAAAATTTGATGACGGCTTTGACGAATCACACACCAATTTTTTCTGCAGTCTATGAAGTTTTCTGCGGCATATATGTCCCACTACATACAAATTATGTACAGATCAGCATAATTTTCTGAGGTGTGTAGTAATGTTTCAGAACAATGGTATTTGAGAAAACAGAGTTAGTTATTTCAGACATTCTTGAAATGGAGAAGACGGTGATGTGATCTGATTTTCGTGAAACAGGCTTAATATAAACACGCGCCGGTCCATTCGATTGCTCACAGCCTTCTAGACTGATCAGCCAGAACTTTGACCACCGATCTACTATCGATATAAACCCTTCTAGGCCATAGCAGCGTCTCCTGGCGGGGAATGACAGCTAGTCAGACACACGCACGTTGCATGTGCACTACTGGCCATTAAAATTGCTACACCACGAAGATGACGTGCTACAGACGCGAAATTCAACAGACAGGAAGAAGATGTTGTGATACGCAAATGATTAGCTTTTCAGAGCATTCACACAAAGTTAGCGCCGGTGGCGACACCTAAAACGTGCTGACAAGAGGAAAGTTTCCAATCGATTCCTCATACACAAACAGCAGTTGACCGGCGTTGCTTGGTGAAACGTTGTTGTGATGCCTCGTGTAAGGAGGAGAAACGCGTACCATCACGTTTCCGACTTTGTTAAAGGTCGGATTGTAGCCTATCGCGATTGCGGTGTATCGTATCGCGACATTGCTGCTCGCGTTGGTCAAGATCCAATGACTGTTTGCAGAATATGGAATCGGTAGGTTCAGAAGGGTAATACAGAAGGCCGTGCTGGATCCCAACGGCCTAGTATCACTAGCAGTCGAGATGACAGGCATCTTATCCGCATGGCTGTAACGGATCGTGCAGCCACATCTCGATCCCTGAGTCAACAGATGGAGACGTTTGCAAGACAACAACTATCTGCATGAAGAGTACGACGACGTTTGCAGCAGCATGGACTATCAGCTCGGAGACCGTGAGAGGAACCTGGGTGCACGAATGGGAAAACGTTATTTTTTCGGATGAATCCAGGTTCTGTTTACAGCATCATGAAGGTCGCATCCGTGTTTGGTGACATCGCGGTGAACTCTCATTGGAAGCGTGTATTCGTCATCGCCATAATTGGCGTATCACCCGGCGTGATGGTAAGGGGTGCCATTGGTTACACGTCTCGGTCACCTCTTGTTCGCATTGACGGCACTTTGAACAGTGGACGTTGCATTTCAGATGTGTTACGACTCGTGGCTCTACCCTTCATTCGATCCCTGCGAAACCGTACATTTCAACAGGATAATGCACGACCGTATGTTGCAGGTCCTGTACGGGCCTTTCTGGATACAGATAATGTTCGACTGCTGCCCTGGCCAGCACATTCTCCAGATTCTCACCAACTGAAAACGTCTGGTCAATGGTGGCCGAGCAACTGGCTCATCACAATACGCCAGTCACTACTCTTGATGAACTGTGGTATCGTGTTGAAGTTGCATAGGCAGCTGTACCTGTATACGCCATCCAAGCTCTGTTTGACTCAATGCCCAGGCGTATTAAGGCCGTTATTACGGCCAGAGGTGGTTGTTCTGGGTACTGATTTCTCAGGATCTATGCACCCAAATTGCATGAAAATGTAATCACATGTCAGTTCTAGCATAATATATTTGTCCAATGAATACCCGTTTATCATCTGCATTTCTTCTTGGTGTAGCAATTGTGATGGCCAGTAGCGTAGTATCAGTGAGTATACTATCCATACTTAGAACGGGGAATCCCCGCAATCTGAGTTTGACCGAGGCCGGATTCTGATGGCCCTGAGGCTCGGCACGAGCATTTCAGAAATTGCACGACTTGTCGGATGTACGAGGATTGCTTGGTGAGTGTCTCCAACACATGGCGAAATCAAGGTGAATCCACGTCCAGACGTCGTGGGTTTGAGTGGCCACCCCTCATTACAGATGTCGGACGTGTAGGCTGGACAAACTGGTAGAACAGGGTAGGTGGCGAACTGTAGCGGAAGTAACATCAGACTTTAATGCTAGTGTGTATGGACACACAGTTAACCGAACATTGCCAACGACGGGCCTCCCAATCGACGACCTATGCATGTGCCAATTTTAACACCACGATATCGGCAACTACGATTGAAATGGGCATGTGACCACCGGCACTGGACGTTGCCCAGTGGCAGAATGTTGCACAGTCTGATGAATCCCGATAGCTTCTTCATCGCGCCGATGGAAAGGCGGGAAACCGTCGTCTTACATGAGAACAGCTCCTTGACACTTGTACTTCGGGACGGAGACAGTTGGCGGCGGCTCCATTTTGCTCTGGGCTACATTCAGGTGGGCATTCATGGTTCCAGTGGAGCTGGCACAAGGCACCGTGACATCCAAGGAGTATCGTAAACTGGTTGCAGCTCAAGTGCATACCTTCATGACGATCATGTTTCCTGAAGGTAGTGGCAGTTTTCATCAAGATAATACGCCGTGTCACAAGGCCAGGAGTGTGATGAAATGGTTCAAGGAACACTGTGGAGAGTTCCAGTTGATGTGCTGTCTCCACAACTCTCCAGATCTGAACACGATCGAACATATCTGGGATGTCATTGAATATGGCGTCAGAGATCATGGCCTCGCTCCTCCGAGCCAAAGGTGGACTTACCGGCTATGCTTTGGCTGATCAGTGTATACAGGGTGGTCAGAAAATGTGTGAAATGCTTGTAGGGATGTTGCAGGGCAGGTTGTACTGAGGTATAAATGTTATGAAAAAAATTCGATACGTTGCTCCGTTTCCGAGTTATTTAGCATAGAATTTAGCCAATCGGGGCGTCGCGCGCTCACGCTCAAGTGGCCTGCCAGGGGCTTTGTTGCCCAACGAGTGCTTCGTCTCGTTAGCTGAAACTTGAATTTACGGGCGGGACGATCTGATTGGCTAACTTCAATGCTAAATAACTCGTAACGGCGCAACGTATCGCATTTTTTTCTTAACATTTATGCCTCAGTACAACCTGCCCTGTAACATACCTACAAGCATTTCACACATTTTCTGACCACCCTGTATATCCACCCTATGGTCCGTAGTATTCTTCTCTCTGTGACAAAGCATCTCTCTACATGTTAGAACTTGAGAGATCTGAGATATAGACGTACCAACGCTCAAAACTGCATATTACGTTAGTGAGACATACGTATTCCATCAACAGTGAGATGGTTAACGAGGCAACACATTCCTGTACTCGTCTGTAATACAACTTTTCGGAAGTGCACTTTTATCAATGCATACATCAAATAAAGTAGTATGAAAGGAAAGTGCGAATTCTGGAGGCAAAGCGACAAACTAGCGGTAGTTAACCACACAGACTTAGAGAACTTGAGCTTCTGCCAGCGTATCGAGTGTTCAGTTAACTTCCGGGAATCGAGTTGGGTAACGTTCTCGTCGACTGCCGGCATTTCGACACATCATTTTCGAGGTCATCCGTGACAACCGTCGACATTTCACAGGTAAACAACTCGTTCGTTTTTCCTAAGAGTTGCTTAGTTCCTAGATAACAGTTCAAAAATGGTTCAAATGGCTCTAAGAACTATGGGACTTAACATCTGAGGTCATCAGTTCCCTAGACTGAGGACTACTTAAACCTGACTAACCTAAGGACATCACACGCATCCATTCCCGAGGCAGGATTCGAACCTGCGACCGTAGCAGCAGCGCGGTTCCGGACTGAAGCGCCTAGAACCGCTCGGTCACATCGGTCGGCCTAAAAATTCGGAGAGGTTGTTCAATTTCTATTGTAGGCATCGCTGAACAAGGGATTTTTCGAAATTACGTTCCTAAGAAGTTGAAATGGGGGATAAAAGGTTTTTTGAATGTATCTCGTTATTAAGGCAATTTTGAAGCTAGAACAACGAAAAGTGGTATTTGGTTTCTCGGTCAAAAATTAAAAAGATTAAGTGTTTCATTGTTTTTGGAAATTCAATCTCTATGGGGGTGAAATAGAGGATGAAAAGTTTTATGAAAATTTTTCAGTATGAAAGCAAAATCGCTTTCTGTTCAGAAGTACGTTCCAAAACGACCATGCTTCTATGGTCTTATTTAGCGTGAAAAGCGTAGAAGGTGTTGCAATTTGTGAACTAAATCAAAGAAAGCTATTTAACATTCACCACGACAAATAGTCTTTTTCTGAATTGAGTAGAAAAAGAAACGGATCTTTAATACAATAATATTTCAGTAGGCCTAATATGTTTTTATGAAATTATTTTCGTTGTAATTACTACGCTCATTGGAGACAAAACAGATATCACGTTTCAATTCGTTTCCATATACAAGAATATCCGTTTGAGAACAGAGAATTCAGTACACTTTAACTATGCAAGGACTGGTAGCCATATAAAGGGTCACAAATTCTTTTATAGTGTGTTGATTTGCACATGACGAATGGGCGCAACAACATACTAACTAGATTGAAGAAGTACAATAAAACCTGTACAGACCATACAGCCTACACTAGCGAAGCAGTGGGTGCTAAGATAGTGTGAAATAAAGGCAATGGAAAAGTATTCAGATGAATCACTTGCTTTAACATGAGCGCAGGATATGTGGAATACATACAGAAGATGACGACCGTAATGTGGTGGACTTTTGAACCCCTTTGCAATCAAGTGCTGGAACTTCATCACCCTCGCTCTTTCGAATGAGCCAAAGACTACGTCGTTGATTTCTTTGATTAGACCCACGTGAGCAGTATTATTCTTTGTTCATCCGTCGCGTTTAGAGTGGTTGTCTGTAATTAGATCGTGAAATTATGAGTTCGAAACAGCTAAGGAAAGTTTTTTTTTTTTATGGCGTCATGTGTTATACTGTTAGTTGCTCGTATTAGTGTAAAATGTACTTAATTTGATGTAGAAGTTATCTGTCCTTGCATATGTCATTTGCCGATTTTACGAACTAAATTTACACGCACAGACGGATTTTCAGATACCTTACATTCCTACTGTGCATGTGAATATCGTCTTACTTATACAGGAACAGCAGACGCCACATATGCTCGTAGGATGCGGGCGTAATATTGTGATTTGGCAGTGTACATTTAGTTGGACAGTTTAAAAAGAAATGGCAAACGGAATTCGAGAGCATCTAATGAGGAATGTTATCGTCCTTTCAGTGTTGCCATAACTTTAATACCTTTGAAATTGATTTGATTTACATACTGTTATTATGCAGTTGAAACATCAGGTTGACAGCGTTTGTGTTTAGATTAATTACATCTGTGCTTGTAGAAAGAAATACAATGCAAATGCAATTAATTTCAGAGGGCACATATTGCGTTTTGATGAGTAAACAAAAGTATGCTTTTGCATGAATAAGAGAAAATATGCCTGATTCAATGATTGAACAAACGTTGCAAACTGACGTCCTTACCGCAGTGTATTATTAAAAACTGGAGCAAAGGTGGCAGATTTTAGCTGACGTTTTTAATTTTTGTAGAAGGAAGAGAGGCAAAAATGTGACCAATATCACTCTTCCCACCTCCTCCCCCGTGATCGCAAGTAAATTGTTCCGTTTAGTCACACAGTTTACAGTAAAATAATTTTTTTTTACGTATTTTGCTTCCCTTTAGTAGCTGTCTTGAGTACGTGTTGGTGGGTTAGCGACGAAACTGGAAAAAAGTCCGACGCCTTTTTAAGCAGCTAAGATATTCTTTATAACGCTGACGAGATAGAAGGTGAAATCTTCTAGGTTGTTAAACTGCGTGTGTCCCCTTCAATTTCTTCTACACGATCGACGTTTCGGCCCCTCTGCCGCTATATTCCTCAGGTGTTCGTGTTTGTCTGAACCATGTTGCTAGATATATCTCCACACGCATCAAGTCCCTTTGAATATAAAATAAATGGAATGAAACCACGAACACCAGAAGATTCTAAAGAGCATCACAGAGAGTCGAAACTCTGACGGTGTAGAAGAAATTCAAGAGGAACATGACGTGCCTAACAACATAGAAGATTTTAACTTCAGTGACTACGGCCACAAATGCCTGCAGTCTTATATTGATAAGATACTTGCGAAGAAGTAATAAAAAGGCGAGTTAAAGAAACCCTTCGGACTTGGGTGCATTATTTCATAACAGTACTCCGTATTTCACTTCAGTTTTACTAGATCCAGACTTGTAGTGCAGTAACACAGATTTAGTATTTGTGCTTAACGAGAGTATAGAAGTCATAACAAAAGATTAGTGTAGTTTTCGGTATTAAGCGCCACGGTCTCCGAGAGAAGCGACCGACTTCAATCATTGCAAGAAAAAATGCTTCAAGAACTTCATTCATCAGAGTGAAATTTGAAGGCTGAGTGAGCGAATGTACATTTGTTCCCTTTCATTTATATTTGATTCAAAATATGTATCCTTTATTCGGGAAAGAAAGGAATAACGTAATTTTAATGTGACCCGTTGACAAGAGCTCGTTAGCACAAGTACAAGCATGGGGAAGGAAATCGGCCGTGTCCTTTTTTTTTATTTTGTTTTAAAGGAACTATCCAGGCATCCAGTTTAAACAATTGAAGGGGGTAGCCCCATTTGACCGCAAGAAAAATTGTTTCAAATGTGTGTGAAATCTTATAGTACTTAACTGCTAAGGTCATCAGTCCCTAGGCTTATACACTACTTAACCTAAATTATCCTAAGGACAAACACACACACCCATGGCCGAGGGAGGACTCGAACCTCCGCCGGGACCAGCCGCACAGTCCATGACTGCATCGCCAAAGACCGCTCGGCTAATCCCGCGCGGCAGAAAAATTGGTAATTTTCGTGATTTTTGCCAGTAAAATGAAAAGTTATTCTAAATCCGATAATATAGTTTTATCCCTTACACTTCTGCCTTTAAGAAATATTTTTTTGTATCCTCATCAGACACCAACTGTAACCGTTGCACCAGGTGGAAGGATACCCTGCAGCCGGATCATTGGTTCAAATGGCTCTGAGCACTATGGGACTTAACTTCTGAGGTCATCAGTCCCCTAGAACTTAGAACTACTTAAACCTAACCAACCTAAGGACATCACACACATCCATGCCCGAGGCAGGATTCGAACCTGCGACCGTAGCGGTCGCACGGTTCCGGACTGTAGCGCCTAGAACCGTTCGGCCACTCCGGCCGGCGGATCATTGGTATCGGCGGAAATTCTCGATGTTCGACCTGAAACAAAATAATTTTGTGAAAGTCTTTTCAATATATTTTCTACTGGCATACATAGGATAACAGAATACTGTGAAGTTCCAACGAAATGGTGAAGTGTTAAAACAAATGTCATTTTTCTCTTTAAAGCCAGTACCGCCATTAGACTTGTTTATTTGCAGTGTTACATTAACACTTACACGATCATGATTTCGGCATATACCATCTTAGTCACTGTATAACACTTAAAACACTTGATAATGAGACTTTTAAGTCGAAATCATGATCGTGTAAGTGTTAATGTAACACTGCAAATAAACAAGTCTAATGGCGATACTGACTTTAAAGAAATATATTATGACTGTGGCCCCGCATTGTGAAAAAATTCATTTTTCTCGTCTACAAAATAGACACACAAACGTGTACGAAAAATAAATTTTTGAAGATACCGCGAAACGGCTACTAAGGGGATGGAAAATTAGATTTAGAATACAGGCGTCAAATTCGATCAAAATCGCCGGTACCGTTCCCAATTTGTGTTTCCCGCTAGTTTGAAAAATACAGTTTCGAGAAAGAGGCGTTTAAAGCTTTGGGTTATATTTTTTTGTAGATAAGCTAAATATATCTGTAGGTCAGCGATCCCTGGACCGCACAGCAACCTCTGCAGATCCAAACTGAGGCCCTCCTCCATCTTCTTCATGGCCGTGGTGGTCTTGCACGCCCCAGTGGCAGCTTCAGTCATTCGCTACTCTGCTCCCTCTCAAAAGTTTTTCGTCCGCTTTTTATGCAGAAGCTCTAACAGGCTGGTCCTATCTCAAGTTCGATCACGTGTCCGTAATACACTCCTGGAAATGGAAAAAAGAACACATTGACACCGGTGTGTCATACCCACCATACTTGCTCCGGACACTGCGAGAGGGCTGTACAAGCAATGATCACACGCACGGCACAGCGGACACACCAGGAACCGCGGTGTTGGCCGTCGAATGGCGCTAGCTGCGCAGCATTTGTGCACCGCCGCCGCCAGTGTCAGCCAGTTTGCCGTGGCATACGGAGCTCCATCGCAGTCTTTAACACTGGTAGCATGCCGCGACAGCGTCGACGTGAACCGTATGTGCAGTTGACGGACTTTGAGCGAGGGCGTACAGTGGGCACGCGGGAGGCCGGGTGGACGTACCGCCGAATTGCTCAACACGTGGGGCGTGAGGTCTCCACAGTACATCGATGTTGTCGCCAGTGGTCGGCGGAAGGTGCACGTGCCCGTCGACCTGGGACCGGACCGCAGCGACGCACGGATGCACGCCAAGACCGTAGGATCCTACGCAGTGCCGTAGGGGACCGCACCGCCACTTCCCAGCAAATTAGGGACACTGTTGCTCCTGGGGTATCGGCGAGGACCATTCGCAACCGTCTCCATGAAGCTGGGCTACGGTCCCGCACACCGTTAGGCCGTCTTCCGCTCACGCCCCAACATCGTGCAGCCCGCCTCCAGTGGTGTCGCGACAGGCGTGAATGGAGGGACGAATGGAGACGTGTCGTCTTCAGCGATGAGAGTCGCTTCTGCCTTGGTGCCAATGATGGTCGTATGCGTGATTGGCGCCGTGTAGGTGAGCGCCACAATCAGGACTGCATACGACCGAGGCACACAGGGCCAACACCCGGCATCATGGTGTGGGGAGCGATCTCCTACACTGGCCGTACACCACTGGTGATCGTCGAGGGGACACTGAATAGTGCACGGTTCATCCAAACCGTCATCGAACCCATCGTTCTACCATTCCTAGACCGGCAAGGGAACTTGCTGTTCCAACAGGACAATGCACGTCCGCATGTATCACGTGCCACCCAACGTGCTCTAGAAGGTGTAAGTCAACTACCCTGCCCAGCAAGATCTCCGGATCTGTCCCCCATTGAGCATGTTTGGGACTGGATGAAGCGTCGTCTCACGCGGTCTGCACGTCCAGCACGAACGCTGGTCCAACTGAGGCGCCAGGTGGAAATGGCATGGCAAGCCGTTCCACAGGACTACATCCAGCATCTCTACTATCGTCTCCATGGGAGAATAGCAGCCTGCATTGCTGCGAAAGGTGGATATACACTGTACTAGTGCCGACATTGTGCATGCTCTGTTGCCTGTGTCTATGTGCCTGTGGTTCTGTCAGTGTGATCATGTGATGTATCTGACCCCAGGAATGTGTCAATAAAGTTTCCCCTTCCTGGGACAATGAATTCACGGTGTTCTTATTTCAATTTCCAGGAGTGTACTTGTTAGGCCGTTGTTGGAAGTACACGTCGGCTATTTTCTTCTCGCTGTGAATAGTTTTCGGAGACACTTTTCAACATATCACCGTGTAACTCGATAGCGGAGTTTCTGACAAACTCGGGATGAACACTACAGTAAAGTAGGCACCCCTGAGAACATTTTAAGCAACAAAAAATCGATTTTTTAAAAATCTTCAGCCTTTAAGGTAACCATAGACCTGCAGAGCCAGAGGTTGGTTTCAAACTTGCTCCATGGAGTGATTTAACAAATTCATCATCTGGGGGAGTATTTTTGTAAAGGCGTGTGTCCACTAGCAAGTGAATTTCCGCATTTTGCTTGCAGAAACTACTTCTGCAAATTCTTTGACACGGGAACACCTCCAGCAAGTCGACTTCCCCAAGTTCCGTCAACTTCCAGAAGTAGCTTCCCCAAATTAGCGGAAACAATTTTTTGCATCTTGCTGCTGCACGTACTTGTACAACTTGCCCGTGCCTTGAAGTGTTTCTCAGACTTAAAGGAGTTTTGTGTGGCAATACCGGTTCAAAAATTTCAGCTTCGAAAAGGAGACTAAAGGAAAGACACATGGACCGAAAACCAATGTACTATTGCACCTGTAAACATGTGTAATTTGGCCACCGCTAGTTAGGGAAGTGGAAAATGAATTCACAGATTATTTTGTTTCGCCACAAGGGGAAGTAGAATGGCAGTAAATATATCCGTAAATTTTCGTTTATTTTTTTAATATTAGCGTAAACATGAATCCATTACATTTGTGATAAATACTCTTTGCAAAAATGGAAAATTAAAAGACGATCCATTAGTGATACAGCTTGCCGCATTTTTTATCCTTTTCTTGTATATTTAATTGTGCACTAGCCAAGAGATGTTCAGACTTGCATACGACACTCTCAGAAAGTTTTCAATCTATGCGAGGTCCTTTGAATTTGGTGAATAACAGTGTGCGATGGGGAGGTTCCCTTGTAAGCATGTATAGCGTACTCACTGATACTACGAGAACGTGCAACGTGCATGTTGCCTATCTTGCGCATGGACTACTCAGTTTGTATATTTTGCTTATTTTTTCATAGTTCCACACAACTTCTTCCTGTTTTCTCGATTGATGTGTGTTCAGTTTTTCAAGGCCTATAAACTGTGCCAACTTATAACTAAATCTGAGGGGGGTGCGATGGGGAGGTTCCCTTGTGAGTTATGCCAGTGAGGTGGCGCATCATCTTGCTCCCAAATAAAGATGTGTTGTTCAGCTTCTCCCATTGAGGCACAGGCCACAGCTGTAGCACATCAAGATAAGAAACATCAGTTACAGGTGATTCAGCGAAAAAGAAAGACCCATAAACTTTCCGCGGGGATATTTCTTGGGGCTAAGCGTGAAAGACTCCCATTTGTTCAACACGTCTTTCAGTCACTCTTTGTTATTCCACACTCTTCCCATTGCGCACAGGTACACAAACAAAACTGTTTCACTTGCTCTTTCATTTGGTGTATTATTTACAATTGTAAGTTGATCGTAATAAATGCTACAACTCCTTAAAACCGGTATGTTCATTTTGAAACACCCTGTATGTGTGTAAAGGCGAGACGGCCAATGATCTCTTCAGCGAGGATATACGCTGGACTCGAACTCTTACGGGAGTTTGCGAAATGACGCAAGTGATGACGATAATGCCAAGGGGCATTACATTGGTAGTGTGTGGATGAGTTGAGAATTTGGGTGTCACGGGAAGTGTGCTAGGGTAGCCCGCGGAGTTGCAGCGACCACAGTGTCCGTATGGCTTAATCGTCAGAGCATCTGCCCAGTAAGCAGGAGACCCGGATTCTAATCTCATCCCGGCACAAATTTACAACTTTTCGCATTAACTTCAATCAATGCCCGTTTGCAGGCCAATGTCTGTAATTCCTTTATGATTAATAAATGAATGTAAGTGTTTTGGGTGATTGTTCTACAATACTCATATGTCAATGCAACTTTCGACATATTTACGCAAAATGTGTTAAATTTGTTCATGGTGAAACAGCCATTCATTCTCCACGTGGGAACTGGAATCAGCTTTATCTGCAGCTAGAGACACTGCTCCAGGACCTGATAAGATCCGTTATACCGTGCTTCGTCATCTGTGCCCTGAAGCGAAAGGTCAGCTCCTCTTTTGTTTCAATCAGATCTGGTTTGATGGACAGTACCCTACGACTTGGAAGGAGGCAATATTAATTCCATTCTGGAAACCAGGCAAGTACCGTAGTGCCCCTAACAGTTACCGGAGTGTCGCCCTTACCAGTTGTATGGGTTGACTCTTGAACGCATGGTCAACCGCTGCCTCGTCTGGTTGCTCGAGTCCCGAGGTCACCTGAGCCGCTCCCAGTGCGGTTTCAGGCGCTACCGTTCCACTCTTGACAACTTAATTCTACTGGGGACGACCATACAGGAGCCCTTCTTACGCCGAAACCATTTAGTTTGTGTTTTTCATCTCTAAAAAGCATATGACACTACTTGGAGGTACAACATCCTTCGTCAACTTCATGAATGGGAACTACGTGGACGCCGGCCGCTTCTGATCCAATCCTTTTTCTAGGACCGGCGTTTTCGTTATCGCATTGGCGATGCCATGTCTGATTACTATGTTCTGGAGAATGGTGTGCCCCAGCCAATGACCTCACTGTCACATTGTTTACCGTCGCTTTTAATGGCATTTACTCCACAGTCAGGAACCTTGTCAAATGATCTTTGTTTGTGGGTGACTTCGCAATCTTTTCCTCTGATCTTACGACAACGACGACGAGGCAGCTACAGCTGACCATTAGGAGGCTGGAAACCTGGGCGCAGACAACTGGTTTTCGCTTCTCACCTGAGAAGACTGTGTGTGCCAATTTTAACCGTGCTCATCGGAGTTTTAATCAACCAGAGCTTACAATGGGAGACCGTATTTTACGTTTTGAAGACACTGTGCGCTTTTTGGGTTTATTATTTGGCACGAAATTAACTTGGCTCCCACACCTGAAATACCTACGAACAAAGGGCTTCCGGTTGTTGAACGTTTTGAAGTGCCTGAGCGGAAAAACATCGGGAGCTGACAGGTTCCGCCTCCTGCGGTTTTATAGGGCATTTGTTCGATCACGCTTAGGCTGTGGCAGCGTGGTCTGTGGATCGGCCAGTCCTTCCTACCTCCGGATGTTAGATGCTGTCCACCATGAGGGCATTCGGATATCGACTGGAGCCTTTCGGACCAGCCCAGTTCAGAGTCTGTGTGCAGAGGCTGGCGAACCACCACTCTGGTTTCGGCGACGTCTCCTTTTGGCTCAACCGGCGCTGAAAATCTCAGCGTCAGGTCAGTCATCGGCATTTAGGTCAGTGATTCAACCCACCCTTGAACGACTGTTCAGGAATCGGCACCAAGTGGCTGAGCCATTTGGTATACGTGCTACAGACTGTCTCAAGGATCTAGATCTCTCGGGCAAGAAAATACACTCCCAGGGATGGAACGCACTGCTGCCTTGGTGTCTTCAGAGGCCTAAAGTGACTTTAAGCTTGGCACAGTACACGGAAAGTTATACTACAGATTTGGTTTTTACGACTTTGTTTTCGTCTATTTTAAGTATGTACCATAGTTTTATCGTTATTTGTACAGATGAATCCCAGCAGGAAATGCTCTCGGTTGTCCTGCGGTTTTCCCTGATAGGCTTTTTCAAGTGCGTCTTCCAGAACATTTTACAGATTATTACAATTTACGAATTACGATACGGAGTTACATGGCATTCTGATGGCACTGAAGAAGGTTCACAGACATCACTGTACGATTTTTCTTGTCTGTTCCGACTGTCTTAGTGCACTGCAAGCACTTCACCAAATGTATTCGGTGGACCCTCTGATTCAGCTCATCCATGATTCCTTACAGCGGCTACAACACCTTGGCAAGGAGGTGATCTTTCGCCGGGTACCTGGCCATGTTGGGATACAGGGTAACGACTTGGCTGACAAGGCTGCCAAGAAAGCATGTTGGCATGATGCTGTCCATCAATGTCCCATCCCGTTGCACGCCATTATCTCATTTTCTGACAGATGGATCATGCATCAGTGGGAGATTGAATGGTTACAGTTGTCAGACAAACTGCGGTCGCTCAAATCGACCACAAAGGCTTGTCGGACTTCGTGTCAGCCTCGCCGCTGGAAGGAGATTTTGCTTACCAGACTGCGCATCGGCATAGCCTTTTAGCGCATGGCTTCCTCCTCCGGCGGGAGGATCCACCGTTCTGTGAAGTTTGTGGCGTGCCGCTTTCAGTTCAGCATATTGTGGCTACGTGTGTCCTGTATACTGATATTAGGGCAGCCCTCGGTCTCGCTGGAGATCTGCTTGGGGTAAATGATAATGGGTTTCAGAAAACCAGACACGCGTCTTGGTATCAATAAAATCCTATCCACTTATAGCCACTCTGGTACTGACACTTTCATGTCCCGGAAACGTTCAGTTTGTTTTTAAGATGTTAGATACGTTATTTACAGTGCTTAAGATCAGGACTGCACGTGGATGATCAAAAAATCTCCCATCCGCAAATTTTTATTACTTCCGGAACGAGTGCATCTGCATTTTTGCCACCCGTCATAGACATAACGATAGCTTAGAATTTCCTGCTCTGTTCTCAACAACAGTGTGCTTGAAACGTCTTGCAATTCTAATTTTATATCATATTGCAAATGGTTCAAATGGCTCTAAGCACTATGGAACTTAACGTCTGAGGTCATCATTCCCCTAGACTTAGAACTGCTTAAACCTAACTAACCTAAGGACATCACAGACATCCATGCCCGAGGCAGGATTCGAACCTGCGACCGTAGCAGTAGCGCGGTTCCAGATTGAAGCGCCTAGAACCGCTCGGCCACAACGGCCGGCTATCATACTGCAATTCGTACCAGTATGATCCTTAGTCCGAACGGTGTTTGCAGAGGCTGTACGTTGTGATGAATCTTCCCCTTGGGATTTCTCTCATGACTGCAATTCAGAATTTCCGCGTCGTTAGAAGACAGTAATATCGCGAGCAGAGAGAAATATACCGAGTTTCTTGTCAACTGAAAACGGCGTTCGGGTTCAGCAGCATATTCTTGTAATATCTGGTATTTCGGAATTTTCATGGTTCTTAATACCATTCAGTGTCAATGAAGCTGCATCAGTCTTTTTTTGGGGGGGTGGGGGTGGGGAGGGTGTGATTGTTGAAATCTAAGATTAGTTTGAGCACACCACTCTGATTACTGGAAATGCCTGCCGTTACCTTGCCCCGACATATGTCGGACTCTCCAGCCAGTTGCGAAGGTGCAGCAAGCTCCGTATAGTCAGGACGCAGATTGTTCGGTTTGCGGATTAGCCGCGCGTATTTCGGTGATTTGTGGAAAAATGACCAACAAAGTCTGTAATACCTATTGTATCAAAAAGTTTAAAACAGCTATCCAGTCCCAGTTGCACGTTGCCTGTCTAACAGCTTCCAGGAGTAATAAAAAGTTGGTTCCCCTGTATTTCATGTAATTATGGACCAAATTTAAAATTTAAGACAGTTTCATAATCTACTCGTTAAGAGATATAATTAATTATACGCTAAAGGTTTGACACAGTAAGTCATGCATTAGAGTTAGAAACTGTGTATCTTATAGTGCACAAATTACTCAGACTATATTCATCCAGTATTTGAGACTGAGAGCATTAACCGTCTACCAACAACAGTAATATCAGAAATTGAGTCCGCCTTGATGCAAAACACCTTGTTATTCGTTTATTTCTTTATTCTCCCAAACTAGTTTCGGTGACAAATATCACCAACATCAGTGGTTTTTTATATCTAAAACACGCCGAGAATAGCATGGTTATACAAACACAGTAGCACATTATTACATTTTTACTATTCGTTTTTTTAAATATAGTGACAAATACGGATACTTTCATACGATCTTATTTATTGTATGTTACAGCATGTTTTAAGCAATTATTGTCGCTGTTTGCGACATATTTTCTGTGCGCCTTTTTTTTTCTTTTCGCTAAGGGAAAAAAATAAAAATAAAAACCGGCAACAGAAAAGGAAAAAAAAGCCCACAGAAAATATGTCGCAAACAGAGACAGTAATTGCTTAAAACATGCTGTAACATACAATAAGTAAGTTAGTATGAAAGTATCCATAGGAAACTATATTTCAAAAAACATATTGTAAAAATGTAATAATGTGCTACTGTGTTTGTCTAAGGGCAACGGCCTTGCCGCAGTGGATACGCCGGTTGCCGTGAGATCACCGAAGTTAAGCGCTGTCGGGCGTGGCCGGCACTTGGATGGGTGACCATCCAGCCGCCATGCGCTGTTGCCATTTTTCGGGGTGCACTCAGCCTCGTGATGCCAATTGAGGAGCTACTCGACGGAATAGTAGCGGCTCCGGTCAAAGAAAATCATCATATCGACCAGGAGAGCGGTGTGCTGAGCACACGCCCCTCCTATCCGCGTCCTCACCCGAGGATGACACGGCGGTCGGATGCTCCCGATGGGTCACTTGTGGCCTGAAGACGGAGTGAAAGCTGAAAAAAGTGTTTGTGTAACCATGCTATTCCCTGCATGTTTTAGATAAAAAAACCACTGATGATGGTGATATTTGTCGCCGAAACTAGTTTGGGAGAATAAAGAAATAAACGAATAACAAGGTGTTTTGCATCAAGGCGGACTCAATTTCTGATATTACTGTTTTTCTATGCAAACACGGACCAAATGGAAGAGTTCGAAGATAAAATTATTGTCTACCAACAAACTTTACACATAATTACAAACCTTTTCGAAACTTTTTTTCGTTGATATCCCCCTGACCCCCACAAAATAATGAAATGGATAAAGTTTAGTTACTTCTTTACTAGTAAGTCTATTCGCAACACATTTTTACAGAGTGTATCCACATATCGACCTGCAACGTTACATCATTGCAGGGCTTAATTTCGCTTAGAACAGCGTTTCGGCATCTCCTGCGAAATTTCTAACTGACTGGAACGATTCGGCACCAGAGATTTAAAACACTTCACATGCATTAAATCGCAGCGTGTAGCTATAATTTGCAGCTGCGCTAGCGCCAGTGAACGTGGCAGTCGGTGACTGACGTGGTGCAACGTATAGGTGCGTGGAGCGAGGTGTGTGTGTGTGTACAGTATACCCAAAATAGGGTGAGCTTCGTTCCGAAGGGACTGATTCTATTATTTCAATAACTTAAAATTTGGGATTTTTGTGACTCCCGGGGGGGAGGGGGGGGGGGGGAATTGCGTGGTTGAAGAGGTGCGTTCTGGCAGTTAAAATTTTAGAAATTAAGCACTGCGATCATTGTACGACGCGTGGTTGACGAAAGCTGACGTCACAGACATTGAGACGGGTGTAAAACTAACTATTCTTAAACCGGGAGTAAATTACTTACACTACGCTCATCCAGTGTTTCATAACGAGGGCACTTTGCGACTTCCAACAACCTTTACAGATAATTTCAAACATTTTCGGAATTTTGTCATTAGGCTATGGGTAAATAATGTGAAACTAATAAAATAAACATAAATACGATTTTGCTTCTTCAACCAAAAGGTTTTACTTCCTTAAGTAAACATTTACCACATATAACATTTGTATAATAATCAGGCATTTGAGTACACATGGAAGTTCGATAATTTAAAGAATCAAGAGTGTCTGTGGGGGAGGGGTGTGCTGGTTTTATTATAAATAGAACGCATATATCCATTTACAATACCCCGTTACGCATATGACTCATATTTTACGGATAGAAGAAGATACAGCACCCGCCGCTGAAAATGACATTGTAGGTTTCAGTAGCGAGTAATGTCTTCCTGTTACTCGTCTGAACGAAGTATGAAACTGATTTCAGGTTATGAAGACGTAGACGACGAAAACATCCGCAAGTGGGTAAATAGTGATGCCTGTGAACAAGAATTTGGGCAGCTTAGCAACCCGGATATAGTGAACAAAGGGTGTTCGGTAGAGAACTTAGACAAGGCGATCGAGGAATATGTTATCATGAACACTGAGGCAACGAGATGCAGCAATCTGTTACTATATAGAGTGAGCACCACTGAATTAGAGTGACTGTAGAGATGTTTCGAGTCTGCAGGATATGAGAACCGTGGTTAGACAGAGAAACAGAGAAAAAAGGACTACTACTTCTCGACAGTGACCTGAAAGCAAGTGATAGGATGCTTTAATTGTAATTTTATAAATAAGTTGTCAATTTCCAACGAGTAACGCATACGAAGTTAAGTGGGCTTTCAGATGTAAAAATGTGCCTTTCGGATTGTCCGCGTTTTTGCTGGTCATTGCAGTCTCGGACACGCATGAACCCGGATAATCGGAAGCTTGCTGTGTTTGCAGTTTAATGTGGAATCTAAGCCAGTGTTCGACATGACATTTTTTGTTGTTCGCAATAAATTTTCTGCAGTGGAAAATTATACTAAGTGCACGAAAAATCAAATCTCCTTACCGGGAATCGAACCGCAACTTTTGATTTTAACCTCACTCCTGTTGTGCTAAACCACTTTAGTTTGGTATGGCGTTGAGAAAATTGGAACAATGCAGTTTCTCGTAGGTGTTACGAAACAGTACATGTAGCGGATACGGAAGATTGCTATAAAAATAAAACATACTTTAGACTTGAAGACCCTCAGATCTTAGGTTTGGTGCTTTATTCAGTCCGTATAATTACTGTATGTACAAAGATACATGCGGCTGATTTGGCAGCTGAGAATAACTAGAAAATTCTAAAGCAGAGCATGCAACAGTAAAATTTGTCGTACAGAACTGCAAGCAAAGTTGGATCTACTCTGGTTGAAGAAAAGGAAAACGAAGTAAAATGATGCCCTGGAAAGTCGTTGCGGCACTCAGATTAAGGTTTTACAAGCTCTTAGTAAGTTAAAAACATGATTGAAAGTGATGTTGACGCTAGTCCATTTACAGTGACTTCAGTCGTAATTTAAACCTAAACTTCCTTCGTGTTTCCCTATCGACGCAAATGAACAGAGTACGAAATGTGTCCGGAATATCAAGATTAGATCATATATTTGTTTTGTGTGCATTGAGGACGAAGGTGATTTGTGTACACATCAGCAAGAGAAATGTGGCCGTTTTACTGTGAGAGGCAGACGCGCATCGACGAATGGAGTAAGAGTTTGAGACAATCTCTGCAGTAGCGTGGAAAGGTGGAAACTGAAGCTTATATGCGAATCTCCATACTCGATCGCCATTTCTCGCTTAATTAGTTCGATAGGTGTTCCAGAGACTATTGTACAACATGTAGTAATTGTTGTGTCATGTCTGTTTACGCCGTTTTAACACAATTTGCTGTATGAGTTGCCCATTTACTGTTGAGTATGTGCAGCAATGTAAATGGACGAGGCCGTGCGAAAAAGTAATGACTCCGAATTTTTTTATGGGAAAAATTTTAAATGTTTTTAAATAAACCGAACTTTATTATCATTCTACATTTTTATTCATAATGTCTACATATTTATATCTCACAGGGTGTATACGACCCGGGAAATCCGTGAGATCCGGGAAAAACCCTGGCATTTTTTCGTCCGTGGCAAAACCGGGAAAAACCCGGGAATTTTTTAGAATTCCGGGAACTTTTCCTTGTTTTAGTTACCAGTTAAATTTTTGTGATTTTGACTTATAAGAACAAATACTCTAACGAAGGATATTACTGTATCCCGCTTCTGCAGAATAGTGCTGCAGCAAAAATACATGAACGAGAGAAAAAAAACTAAAATAAAACTTAAGTCGCAAAGGAAATGCGCCATATACAACAACAAAACACAGTGCTCAGACAAGCGTCTGCCAACCAAAGTGTGTCAAAGGCTTTAGGAAGAATATGCAGTGCTTCCTAACAACAAACTGCCTCTGATGAGCGTGACATGACAGCTGTTTACATTTGATTCATTTGAGCAGTTGCGGGCGGGCTCTTGCGCATGCGCAGTTGAGTCGCCTATGGGTAGTACCTTCTCCCGCTTCTGGCTACAGATGTGTGGCTGGGCGCCACTATCCAAATTGCTCCGGTTCGGAAATATCGTAGATCCAGGACTGCTGCACAGAGCAGTCTGAGTTGTAGTGGGGAGGTGGGTAGTCTCCACGTGACCTGTATTTATGTTTAGTGATTGTGTTGTTCCCTCTTCGTTTATTGCTCTCACATTAAATGAAAACAAAACTGCTTCTGTGGCCGGGAGCTACCAAATGAATTAGAATACGTTTGCATAATTACGGAAGGCTAAAATATGTTGTTAGTTTCAGGTTTTATTTCCATCTTTCAGACAGGCAAGCATTAATCACCTTGCAGAACAATGAAGTTATTTTTGTGGGCTTGCTAAAGAGATTTGGCTTTTATTAATATTTTGCGCTGAGGCAGTCAATTTATTTGAAACGAAGTGTTTAATTTCACACTGTTGGCTAGTTTCAACTGTTCGCTGCATTTCAAGTGGACGTTTTCCATCTTCTAGCTCATATGGCATTATGCCATAATAAAGAACCAAACATGAGATAATACAGGACTGGTACTCAAGAAAATTTACATCCGAATCTGGACATACGAATGTGCACTTTAAGCCGTATTATGCATTTTAGTATAGTTCAGGAGATTCCGATGCTCTTGAAGTATCCTTTGATGTCTTGTCTCTTTTATGACATAATGCAAGATCTTTTAATATTTTACACGTACGAAAATGGTGGGTTTCTGCGTCATAGTAGCTGCGCAGGCGCAGTGACGCGTTATCTGGCGCTCTCTGGCAACTGCTGAAACGAACCAATTTCTAACAGGTCACAGGAAAATATTGCAAATGGTGGTTTGGAAATTTCCTTTTACGCAATATGAACTCTGTGCGAGAATGTACGATGAATTTCTTAAATCACAGAGCGTTTGACTCTCATTTAAAAGTCAACTCTTTGAGGACGACCATTTAGAAAAATTTCGAGCCCAGAAGATCAGACATTCACGTCGTAATTAAAAATTTTACTGGCACATTTGTGTGATGTATCTTAAAGTGTAACGCGCAAAATGATCAACATTGTGTGTGGAAGCTTAGCTTCTCTTTTAGCTTATTAATCTTCGAGACCAATATTATTTGTGAAAGCTTTGTTGTTCTTCTAGCAAAACTATGTATATTAATTTAAACCATTAACTTTTCTTTTTGTGTGTTCGCGCTACTTAGGAGGGATCTTGCAATTGGTTGACTACCTACGTGTCCTGTGCTGTCATCAGCTGCCGAGATCACGTGACATGAGCTATGACTGGCTTACAAAAGCGCGTCGTTATCTCGATTTCATTGCTTCGGAAAGTAACATGCAATGTTGGTGGAATTTATACCTCCGTAAAACGAAGAAATGCAGCGTACATGTCGCTGCACATCAAAGATCTTTCCAAAACGTGTTTTTTTTCCCTGGGTTTCGTTTTCTAAAGTGCCAGCAAATTCTACGTCTCTGTAAAAAACCATAAACATTCTAAGGATTGATTAGTTTTACATTGCCGATGAAAAGTATACTGTCATGTAACACGGAAAAAGTGTATTTTCATCCGGGAGAAAGTGTATTTTCAACCGGGAAATCCGGGAAAAATCTGGGAATTTTTTTTCGTTGTCCACGTATACACCCTGTCTCAACATAGTCACCTTGGTGACGATCACATTTTTCCCAACGAGAGACCCAAATGGCTCTGAGCACTATGGGAATTAACATTTGAGGTCATCAGTTCCCTAGAACTTAGAACTACTTAAACCTAACTAACCTAAGGACATCACACACATCCATGCCGGAGGCAGGATTCGAAACTGCGACCGCAGCGGTCGCGCGGTTCCAGACTGAAGCGCCTAGAACCGTTCGACCACAGCGGCCGGCCAACGAGAGACCAGTTTGTTGATATAGTCACTGTTGAATGTTTATTTCACGAAGCCACAACTTCTTTCATCGGTATCAAAATGTTCTCGAAGGTGTTCTTTAAGATTTGGAAACAGATGAAAATCGGATGGGGCCAAGTTGGGACTGTAGGGAAGATGATCGATGACAGTGAGTCCAAGGAGTAGTATTGTTGCAGAAGTCGTGTGTCGTCTGGTCTTGTCATGCTGAAGGAAAGGGTGCTCCATGAGTGGACAAACTCTTGGAATTCGTGCTTTGTTTTCTGAGGGATTACAGCAAGCTGTTCCTCATGTGCCGATGTAGTTTTGTTACACACCGCCATGTTAAATGCTTCAATTCGGAGCCCTCTTGTGGCAGAGAGTTGCACCTTGAGTCAACTACCGCGAAAGTCGACCGAGTAATATGCAAGATACGTAATATTTCAACGGATGTAAAGAACAGGTTAAAAAAATTCGGAAGCATAACTTTTTAGCATGCCCCGTAATTTAGTTTAATAGCAGCAACAAACTATATTATTCTTTTGCACTGTGTACGAGGTGTGGCTATAAAATAACCGTACTGATCGTATCGAGCGTTAAGTACGCATACACCAAAGATAAACGATCAATAGCTGTGGAGCGTGAAGACTTCAGTCGAATGCGGGATCTCTGGTGTCTGTAGACAAATCAGTGTGACCGTGGCCTTCGTTTGTGTAATACTTTTTTTTACGTTTTGCGGGAAAAATTATGAGTGTACTAATAGAGCAACGCGCTGTTCAAGTTTCATATGAAACTTGCAAAAACTGCTAACATATCTTTAATGGCTCTGAGCACTATGGGACTCAACTTCTGAGGTCATTAGTCCCCTAGAACTTAGAACTAGTTAAACCTAAGGACATCACAAACATCCATGCCCGAGGCAGGATTCGAAACTGCGACCGTAGCGGTCCTGCGGTTCCAGACTGCAGCGCCTTTAACCGCACGGCCACTTCGGCCGGCCATATCTTTAACTAAAAGAAGAGTTTGCATGGCGAAGACTGTTTATGACGAAGCAAATCAAAGTTTTTGGGTAGTTCAAGCGTTTCCAAGATGGCCGAGAAGGCGCTGAAGATGATTCATGCCCGGAACGCGCTTCAACATAAAAAACGGATGAAATTTTCGAAAAAGTAGGTAATTTGGTCCGATCTGACCGTCGGTCGAATATTAGATAGATTGTGGGAACTGTAGAAATTGACAAACAATGCGTAAGGCAAATTTTGCATATTTAGTTTAACATAAGACGAAGTATGTGCGAAAGTGGTGCCGAAAATTCTCACGATCGAACAAAAAGAAGCTCTTGAAAAATATATGTACTGACATTTTGAATACGATTGAAAGGATCTTAATTTCTTGGAAAGAACGGAAACATTGGTTTTTCACTTATGATCCAGAAACTTAAGTTGGAAGGGGCCAGCTTCATCGGGAACGAAGAAAGCTAGAATGAGCAAATCAAAATTCAAAACGATAATGGTTCAAATGGCTGTGAACACTATGGGACTTAACATTTGAGGTCATCAGTCCCCTAGAGCTTAGAACTACTTAAACCTAACTAACCTAAGGACATCACACACATCCATGCCCAAGGCAGGATTCGAACCTGCGACCGTAGCGGTCGCGCGGTTCCAGACTGTAGCGCCCAGAACCGCTCGGCCACCCCGGCCGGCTCAAAACGATAATGATTGTTTCTTTTTTTATAGTCACGGAACTGTCTCTTCACTGGATTCCTAAACCGTTAATCAACTATACTTACTTGAGGTTCTTGCTGATCTCCGAGAGAAAAGAAGGACACAATTGTGGAAGAACACGTCATTGGTTCTGCATAAAGACAATGCACCGGCTCATACCGCATTGTCTATTACGAGGTTTCTAGCAAAGTGTAGCATCCCAGGGATAAAATACCTACCTTATTCACCTGATTTTGCACCATGTGACTTTTATTTATTCTCCATAGTCAAATCTACATTAAAAGGAACAAGGTTTCCGTCTTAAAGCAGTGAAAGAAAGAGTCACGCGCAGAGGATGAATTCCTGCACTGTTTTCAAAAATGGTTCAAATGGCTCTGAGCACTATGGGACTTAACATCTATGGTCATCAGTCCCCTAGAACTTAGAACTACTTAAACCTAACTAACCTAAGGACATCACACAACACCCAGTCATCACGAGGCAGAGAAAATCCCTGACCCCGCCGGGAATCGAACCCGGGCGCGGGAAGCGAGAACGCTACCACACGACCACGAGCTGCGGACGCACTGTTTTAATCAGTGGAAAATTCGCATGGAGCGTTGTAGGGATAGGGTAGGGGATTATATTGAGGATAAAAATAACTAAATATGTATCTTTTAGAAATGAAATGTTTTAAAGCAATAGTTCCGTTATTTTATAGTCACACCTCGTGTGCTGCTAGTTTCCCAACAAAAATTTGTCTTTGAAGTGGAAGGAAGGAAGATTAGGGTTTAACATCACGTTGACGACGAGGTCATTAGAGACGGTTCTCTTGCTGTGATTGGTGAATGAGGGGAAGGAAATCGGCTATTCTCTTTTGGATGAACCATCCAGACTCTTGCCTTAAGCGTATTAGAGAAATCACTATCCTCTCATATAGGAGTCCAGCGTCTTAGCACTGCGCAGCCTCAGTCGAGGAGTTCGTGAAGTTATAAAAAAACTAGCGATTCGCCCCGGCTTCGCACTAAGTTTCTACGGCTGGAAGACTTGTTTACAGTATATATATAGCGTGACATACAGACCTTCCTCGTGAATCACTCCGTCTATTCGTGAAAACTGTATCAAAATACCTCCTGAGATTTCTCCGAACGTAGAGACAGAAGCAGTGGTGGTGAGGGCAGGATTTAATTTATAACACGAACGGATACGGATAAATAGAAAAATTAGTTTTTAATCGTAACTCTTAGTTGGTGGCTTCACAGTTGCCTTCCTCAGTCCTCTGGGCGATGGGCAAGATGCACCTATGTAATATGGTCGAATATAGTGTTTGTCAAGTGAAACGTATCGTAGCGGATGGATGTTGTTGTTGTTGTGGTCTTCAGTCCTGAGACTGGTTTGATGCAGCTCTCCATGCTACTCTATCCTGTGCAAGCTTTTTCATCTCCCAGTACCTACTGCAACCTACATCCTTCTGAATCTGCTTAGTGTATTCATCTCTTGGTCTCCCTCTACGATTTTTACCCTCCACGCTGCCCTCCAATACTAAATTGGTGATCCCTTGATGCCTCAGAACATGTCCTACCAACCGATCCCTTCTTCTGGTCAAGTTGTGCCACAAACTTCTCTTCTCCCCAATCCTATTCAATACTATTCAATCCTATTCAATTCAAGCGGATGGATATAGTGTGAAAAAAGGGAAGAGATGAAATATTGTGCCTAAACTTCCAGTACTAATCGAGAGAAGTTGTCAAAGACGTCACCAATTGTATCTTACCATCAGTAATGTCTTACGAATTTTTTCCCAATGATCTTGTCGTCGGTGGAACATTAATCATATCATTCACTTCCACATTAACATACTGCAGACAGGTTTTCGGTTTTGATTGTACCTTTTCGATACACACTGTTGTTCCGGAGCATTACACCGACACTTCTACGTTTTCGATTTAAACCTATCGATAAATTTTTCTTCTATTCAAACACTCGGTTATCTGCAGTGGTAACGTGGTTGTCCTGTCCTCAAGACAGCATCTGGTCGATCAGCGGCACCAGGTGTGCTATCTCGACCGTGACACGTGCTGCGCCGTTAAGGTGATTTACACTTAAACCAGCTGAGGCCGATAGCGTGGCTGTATTACACGGAACGAGGTAATGGCTAGTTGCTTCCGGGAGGCTTGCCAAGGAAGCCCTTTGGACGAGATCCAACGACTCGCCAATCTCCGAAGCAGGTGGGTGGTTAGAAGCAGCTTGAACAAACGCTGCAGTGCAATCAAGACATGACCAATGTAATGGTCTGTGATGAACTATCCTTCCGTGTCAACTCCTCAGCTTGGTAAGATGCAACTGGTACATTCTTGAGCTTCTTGTCAAACTGAAAGCGTGATTACTTAACTTCCAGTAGTCTCCAAATGTAGATGTACGTAGCTTTCTTTTCTCGTAGCTCATACTAATTTATAAAATAGCATTTTCGTTTAAATATTGAATAATGACGCAGTTGAGTATGAACTTGCGGCTGGTAACTTGAATTATTTCATTTTGGATTTTCCTTGTCACCTCGAAGATGTTGAGATGGTTGTTTTAGTTGTTGTTGTGGTCTTCAGTCCTGAGACTGGTTTGATGCAGCTCTCCATGCTACTCTATCCTGTGCAAGCTTCTTCATCTCCCAGTACCTACTGCAACCTACATCCTTCTGAATCTGCTTAGTGTATTCATCTCTTGGTCTCCCTCTACGATTTTTACCCTCCACGCTGCCCTCCAATGCTAAATTTGTGATCCCTTGATGCCTCAAAACATGTCCTACCAACCGATCCCTTTTCTAGTCAAGTTGTGCCACAAACTTCTCTTCTCCCCAATCCTACTCAATACCTCCTCATTAGTTACGTGATCTACCCATCTAATCTTCAGCATTCTTCTGTAGCACCACATTTCGAAAGCTTCTATTCTCTTCTTGTCCAAACTATTTATCGTCCATGTTTCACTTCCATAGATGGCTACACTCCATACAAATACTTTCAGAAACGACTTCCTGACACTTAAATCTATACTCGATGTTAACAAATTTCTCTTCTTGAGAAACGCTTTCCTTGCCATTGCCAGTCTACATTTTATATCCTCTCTACTTCGACCATCATCAGTTATTTTACTCCCTAAATAGCAAAACTCCTTTACTACTTTAAGTGTCTCATTTCCCAATCTAATCCCCTCAGCATCACCCGACTTAATTCGACTACATTCCATTATCCTCGTTTTGCTTTTGTTGATGTTCATCTTATATCCTCCTTTCAAGACACTGTCCATTCCGTTCAACTGCTCTTCCAAGTCCTTTGCTGTCTCTGACAGAATTACAATGTCATCGGCGAACCTCAAAGTTTTTACTTCTTCTCCATGAATTTTAATACCTACCCCGAATTTTTCTTTTGTTTCCTTTATTGCTTGAGATGGTGAGAACACAAAAATTCCGGCGAAATGTCATGATTATACTTATGGGTCACATTCAACGTCAGAGGTCCATTCTGTGTAGGTACTACGCAATTTTAAAGGAGTACGATATTGTAAGGCACTTTGAACGTAAGCATACTGGACAAAAAAATTAGTGACCCCCACCTCAGGTGTTTTCAAGCTGATACCACCAGTTCGGCGTGGAAGAGGATCGCAAGATTCTTCATCTATGCTTTATGCAGCTGAAGCAGCTCATTGATTAATAGATCTCATACAACTGCCAAATTGCAGAGATGTCGATTACGTTTCACCTGTTGTTCCAAATAGTTCCAGTTTTTATAGGATTAAAACGAAAGATTTAGCGGACCATTTGAGATGCGATGCGGTGCTTTTGAACAAGGGAATATCCACAGCATAATCAATATGAAGATGCAGAAGAAACTGTAATATTTAGTCACTGATATGTTGAACATCTAGGATTATGTTCACTGTACCCTTTAAGAACAAGCAACCATAAAACATCACAGACCCTGAAGTACACCTACCATACAGTGTAGGCTGGCGATCCACTCGACACCTTACATCACCCGAAAAGAGGCAAATCTCGACACGCCGATGCACATTAGACGCCTCGATTCAGCTCTGCCCAGTGTGTGGGATGTTCGGGCCCATTGCCTCTTCATGCGCCACTGTGAGCAACGACGTTTTGCGGGGTAGTCTGCTTCTACTGCCCATTTCTATGCAATTTCCTTCGTAATGTTCTCACGAAACTGGTCGAAATGGATGTTCATTAATGCATTGACTGGCAGCAGCAATTTCTACGGGGTTTTCAGCGAATTGTCATTGACATGCCGTGTCACTATACTCCGTTAATTATCAGAAGAAACCTGATGTACCGAGCGAAGTGGCGCAGTGGCTAGCACACTGGACTCGCATTCGGGAGGACGACGGTTCAATCCCGCGTCCGGCCATCCTGATGTAGGTTTTCCGTGATTTCCCTAAATCGCTCAAGGCAAATGCCGGGATGGTTCCTTTGAAAGGGCACGGCCGACTTCCTTCCCCGCCCTTCCCTAATCCGATGAAACCGATGACCTCGCTGTCTGGTCTTCTCCCCGAAACAACCCCAAAACCTGATGATTAGTCAGAAGCTGTAGCACACCTACACTGGTGTTATGCTCTTGGAAGAGGTCCTACTTAACGTATTAGATATATTACTACTAAGTTACGTTAAATGAAATTGTAAGATATTCAAATGTATTAACTTTCATCAACGTTTTTTTTAGTCACGCTTGAGCTATGTAGTTTTTATTTCAAAAATCGCATAGTCACAGCCTTGCACTGTTGTGCTTTGATTGTCGCGCTGTTAATACGGAAGTATCAAAATGGCCGACGTTACTTTCTGTTCTGTAGTGAAACAAGCGTGTGGAACGCGGTTAAAAAGTGCCGAGAAATAGGTGGTTCTTAATGTTCCCATAAATTTAGAGAGATAATCGGCTTTGAGTTTCCCGAGGGACAGTATTACATGCAGTTGAGACACAATTGCACATTCGATGTATGGCAGAATCTGTAGCGTAGTATCTTGAAATCAGATTGCAATTCATTATTCGCTAGTTCAAGCCTCGCCTCTGTAATTTTTTTTCTTGTTCAATTTGAAATACCTACATCCCGTAATTTTAAAATTAATCATTTTTCATGAATAATGCACATCTTCTTGTTTTTAATTTAAATATTGCACGCGAAATTCCTGTTTTCATTTCAAATATAAATGATCAATTATTGATATTTTATGAAAGACTGTTAATAAAGGTTGCTTGAATTAAAAAAAAACATAACAATTTAATTTTTTAAGGCAAAAATAAAAAACCGTATACTCTCTATTTGGACTATGTCCATTGTTTTCTGCCACCTATGTAGACAGGCGTTGTAGAAACACGAGAAACAATCATTTTCACAGCATCTGGCACACTATACAAATGCTGCATTTTTATATTTGCCACTGTACCATCACAATATGGACCTAACAGAACTGATCTGTAACCAATTTAAGGGATTTGGCCCGAGAAATAACAAGACCGTTAAGCTGCCAGACGTACTGGAACTAACGCACGCAGCTTTTTCACATGTCACTGCCGTACGCTGGCGTGATATATAACGGCATGTTACAAAAGAAGAGGAGAAAATGCGGCGCCTGGTTGGCTTCGTAGCTTGTGTTGTTGATCGACCTGTTACAAACGTTCCAGAACTGAAATGTGTTTCTCGGATTCGGATAAGAAAAGAGCTAATTAATACCTTCAGGACTTCAGTATTCAACAATGCGGTGAAATGCCTACGGTATACTTTTGCATCACACATAGCTCGTTCAGAGAAATTTCCCTGGTATGTCAGGTGAGAGCGAGGGCATAATGCTTTCCGTCTGGTCACCTAAGAAGAGCGCGGTAGTGCTGGAGTTTTGCCGAATATTATTTCATTCTCTTTGAAAGTTAAATGACATTCGAAGCTTTTTTTTTTTTTTTTTTTTTTTTTGCCCGCCTCTTTTTACGTCTGAACTGCAACTTCTCACATCATTGCAGGTTAGTTGGACCGCTGGTTGGTCAGTGCTGTCAAAATTTAATGCGCCGGTAAAGCTGTTGTCCCGTACATTATCGCTCAGTCTGTGTGTGTGTTAACACAGCATAAAACGAGTGTTTATCATCGTACTTGACTGTGTTGGTCACAGCTTGGCTTCCGCTCCACGTGAAACGAAATACGATGAGATCCAAGCAAACGCGGAAGAATACATGGCGTACTGTTTACAGGAGGTTTATTCTTATGTTGAACAGAGTATAGACACCGCTCCCTTCGGTTAGGATCTCTTTATCACCGTCCCCATTCGCTCCGACTGCATTTGCTTCAGCTGGGTTTGGTGGTTCACCCCGGCCCTCTGCCTTCCCACTTCTTTCCTTATGGGGTCTGTTATGTCTTGAGCGTCTCCCTTGTCTCCTATGCTGCTTCTTCACGCCCCTGTAACCAGCCACTTTCTTTCCCTCACCTTTTCTTCCGCCCTTTTCCTTCCTTCCTTCCCTGTCAACAAAAAATGGTTCAAATAGCTTTGAGCACTATGGGACGTAACTGCCACGGTCATTTGTCCCCTAGAACTTAGAACTACTTAAACCTAACTAACCTAAGGACATCACACACATCCATGCCCGAGGCAGGGTTCGAACCTGCGACCGTAGCGGTCGCGTGGTTCCAGACTGTAGCGCCCAGAACCGCTCGGCCACTCTGGCCGGTCCCTGTCAACAGTTTGTCATTTTATGGACATTGTAGTTCTCTCTTCCACTGTGGGATTTTATCGGTTTTAGTTAATCCAAGGTCGGAGGGACCGATGGCCTCGTAGTTTGGTCCCTTCTCCATCCAACCAACCAACCAACCAACCAATCTTTACCACCGTCGTTATTACGTCGTGTTACATGCCTGCAAGAGCTACACCATTCGTTGAAGACACGTTGAACAAATCGGGCAACTTTCTTCACATTGTGTTCATTGACACGTCCAAACAGGTTAACTCTATTCTGCAGTGTTGTCAAGTCTCCAAATCGATGCACATTTGCTGTATTGATGTACACATTCCAGTCATATTAATGTGACATTATTTGACGTTAACGTGCAAAAACCACTCACAGACTAGCAGCGGAGGGTAAAAGTACGTGATCATTGGCCTTCGGGCTGACGGTGGAAGCATTTTCGAAACGGCTAAGTTTGTAAACTGTTCGCGTGCCACCGTGGTTAAAATACGAGGCCATGGATGGTAAAATGGCGCTATCGAAAACCGGCGCCGAGGCAACTGCGGTGCAACTGTGGTGCAACTGACCGCCCGGATGAGCCAAGGGGCTACCGACGGTGTCCTCTCAACGACTGTTCAGCGAACGATGTCGTGTATGGACCTCCGCAGCAAGCGCCTGGTTCATGCATCTATGCTGGGATTCTGTTTATCATGCCGGTAAATGCCAAACGACGCCTCGCTCGGTGTAAGGAGCGTAAACATTGGACGACTGAACAGTCGAAAAACGTTGTGTGGAGTGGCGAATCACGGTACACAATGTGGCGATCTGATGGCAGCGTGTGGGTACGGTGAATGCCCGGTGAACGTCACCTGCCAGCGTGTGTAGTGCTAACAGTAAAATTCGGAGGCGGTGGTGTTATGGTGTTGTCGTGTTTTACATAGAGGGCTTTGCACTCCTTGTTGTTTTGCTTGGCACTATCACAGCACAAGCCTACATTGATGTTTTAAGAACCTTCTTGCTTCCCACTATTGAAGTGCAAGTTGGGGATGACGATTGCACCTTTCAATACGATCGAACACATCTTCATAATGCACGGCCTGTGGCGGAGTGGTTACACGACAATAACATTCCTGTAATGACTGGCCTGCACAGAGTCCTGACCTGAATCCTGTATAACACCTTTGGAATGTTTTGGAACGCCGACTTCGTGCCAGGCCTCACCGACCAACATCGATACCTCTCCTCAGTGCAGCAGTCCGTGAAGAATGGGCTGCCATTCCCCAAGAAACCTTCCAGTACCTGAATGAACGTTTGCCTGGGAGAGTGGAAGCTGTCACCAAGGCTAAGGGAGGGCCAACACCATACTGAATTCCAGCATTACCGATGGAGGGCGCCACGAACTTCTAAGTCATTTTTAGCCAGATGTGCGGATACTTTTGAACACACAGTGTAGCACCGAATGTAGCTTCAAAATTAAGTCGTTTTGTGACTCATAGTTAGGGGGATATAAACCTTATATGCATGAGAGTTTGATTCTTAAATAATCGGGGTTGGAAATTACTGGTTTCATACAACCGCCTGCCATATACAATCCATTCCACTGTTATGAGTTACGTCATCGTTGGAAGGTCACTTGACGGCTTGGCACCAGTGCTGCAGCATCGAAAGTGCTTGATTAAAGCGATAATTAATGATTTGTAGGTGAGCTAGTATCTGACGACTTCAAGCCTACTGCCTGGCGTAATAGATGTGAACGTACACGCCGAATGAAGCAGTAGCAGCAGGTGATATTTACGTCGTTTCTTGGGTGAAGGCCGAAGCATTCCAGTAAAAAATGCGCCACTTTGTTGTCTCATATAATCGATTTAAGTTGTTCTGTACACCGCATACCTTTACGTAGTTGTCAAGGCGCCTTATATAGTTTATGAGAGTGCTCTTTCGCAGCGAGGGAAAAACTGAAACTGTTCTCACTTCAGTCTCGTGATGCTCGTCATTTCGGCTGTGATAGCTGTTTTGGTTGGCAGGAGAGCCAACACCGTGTTACTAGAGGAGGCCGAAAGGCACGCGTTTTAGCTCACGCAGGCTGGCGTGAGGTCTGGAACAGGACAAGGAAATTAGAATTTAGAAAAACGGACGTAGCTGGTGGAATACTTAACTTTAATCCGTTAATGGTGAACGTCGGTCTTGACGGTACATGAATCAATATCAATAGTAACTGATAATGGCGCCTTGCTAGGTCGTAGCAAATGACGTAACTGAAGGCTATGCTAAACTATCGTCTCGGCAAATGAGAGCGTATTTTGTCAGTGAACCATCGCTAGCAAAGTCGGTTGTACAACTCGGGCGAGTGCTAGGAAGACTCTCTAGACTAGACCTGCCGTGTGGCGGCGCTCGGTCTGCAATCACTGATGGTGGCGACACGCGGGTCCGACGTATACTAACGGACTGCGGCCGATTTAAAGGCTACCACCTAGCAAGTGTGGTGTCTGGCGGTGACACCACAATAGCATTCTTACATAACGATTACATTCAGGCGCCGTCCTGCTGGATGTGAAGATTCGCTTCCCACAGTGCGGAAAGAAGCCCACTTTTTTATTCGTTTCTGTATGGGGTCTACATTACAAGTGCACATAATCTACTGCTCTTAGGTTTAGGTCTGTTTAACCGCGTATACAAAGGGGTCCAAAAAAATGTATCCACTGTTTAAAAGTCCATAACTTGCAAACTGATTGACGGAGTTGTCTCATTTTTGGTGAAAGTGTAGCTTAAAGTTCAACTTAAAGATATCGCTGTAGGTGTTCGAAATGGTCACCATTAACATCCACACACAAACGATGCCGCCGAACTGCAGCACGAACTACTGACTGCAACGTGTTCAGTTGGATATTTGCACACGAATGTACGATGGATTCTGGAAGTTCATCGAATGTGCGAGGCTTTTGTCGATAATTGACGTCCTTTAGTGTTCCCCACAGGTAACAGTCCAGAGGAGTTAGGTCTGGGGAACGTGGTGGATACCCCACAGCACCTCTACGGCCTATCGATCTTCCTGGTAGATTTTCGTCGAGATACGCCCTAACGCTGGGAACTATCTTGTTGAAATAAACTCTTCCGTCTCCATACAATTCTAAGATGGCAGATAAAATGGATGTCTGAAGCTTCTGAAGGTACACCTTACGGGTAACTGTGCCGTCAAAGAAGAATGGCCCAATCAAGCTCCGGTAAGACAACCCACACCACACATTTACTACTGGCAAATTCACGGATTTGTCTACATGGACGTTCGGATTTTCGGCGGACCAGTAGATGCAATTGTGGCGATTTACTGCACCACTGTGTTTGAACTGTGCCTCATTAGAGCACACAATCATCTCTGCAAACTCTTCATCGTTGCGCACCATGTTAGTAAACCACTCGCAGTACTCCATTCTACGATCTGGGTCGTCGTTCATTGTATGTAGCAATCTTGGGATGTAGCACTTCCACTTTGCTTTCTTCAAAATTCGCCCAACACTTGAGCGACTCACTCCAGTTTCATAGGCACACTGTCTCACACACTTATGTGCTGAGCGGGAGAATTGTTGTAATACACGACGGGAGTTAGCTGGACTTGTTACTGTTACAGGTCGTCCAGATCGTTTTTTGTGTACATCTTTAACATAGCCTTTGGCTTCAAATTTGTCTCGAATACGACGAATCGTTAAACGCGTCGGTGGCTCTGTTTGATTCTCATTTTCGCCATTGCTGTTGAACCTCAACGTTTTAGTACTTGAAAGACCACTTCAAAACTGACTCCTTTCATCGAATGTAAGCCTTGCGCCAGCCATGTTTACTCGAGTAACTAGGTGCAACTAAGAACAAAACACTATCTGGCAACTGCCATCTGACAAAACAAAATAACGCAATACAACGCTTGTGTGGCGATTGCCGGAACTACAAACTATTACACTACCAAAGATGAGACAAAATGGTTCAAATGGCTCTGAGCACTATGCGACTTAACTTCTGAGGTCATCAGTCGCCTAGAACTTAAAACAGGTTAAACCTAACTAACCTAAGGACATCACACACACCCATCCGCTCGGCTCCAGACTGTACCGCCTAGAACCGCAAGGCCACTCCGGCCGGCAAAGATGAGACAACTCCGTCAATTAGTTTGCCAGTTACGGACTTTTAAACAGTGGATACATTTTTTTGGACCCCACTGTATGTTAGTTTGCTGTATGGGAGGACTAAAAGGGACCCTAGAGAAACGTTTTCTGCGTTGTTTATGCTGGCATTAATCTTATTACCGAATTTTAAAAGCATTTTAATTTGTTGATATCCAGATGAGCCATTCTTTGAAGTGCACATGTTACTGTCAAAGGATATGAGTATCATATACTGCACACTCACTGTTTCTATTTTTAACGCTGGAAACTTTCATGAACACATTAAACGTTTTCCCCCGGACGTCGGTTGTGCGATATATATCGTGCGAAGACTGCAGCTCTGGGTACGTGTTTGGGACCGATGGCGTTTAAATCTCTGTCCGGACATCCTGCTTCAGATTTATCTGTCGATTTCCGTTTCTCCAAATGACTCGCAAAGAGATGTCCACAGCGGTGGGCTCGAATATTCGAAACTGTGTATACGGCTCTGTAGGTTAAGATTCCAGGAATCGCCCACTGCAGTCATTTACTCTGGTGGACCGTCATTTGTCGTAATTCACGAAAAAAACTGGGAATTTTGTGTTACATTCAATAGCGTTAAAAAAATTTGCGTTAAATGGTTTAGTTACGTAGTGTAATGGATAGAGTAGTAGCTTCTCATGCAGGGGGTTGTGGGTTCGAATTTCACCAGATGCTGTAATTTCTTTTTATTTTTAAATCTTAATGGAATGACTTTGATAATAATTCTTATTCAATTAATTTATTTAAATGTAATTTTTTATTTCCATTCGTTTGTCTCAACATTTTAATCATAATATCAGCTTCTTCATTTGCTCTCATTTTTCTTCCGATCATTCTTTTTCCATTTGAAATCTTTCTTCATGTGTTTTAATTGATTTTTATGTCTTAATTTCGATTTAATTTTTCATGTTTCATCACCCTGTGTTTTCGTTCACGTGCGTTCATAATCTTATTTTGTTTTAATTTCGTTATGCTTATAAACCCTTCTTTTATTAGAATTTTCATTTCCGTTATTTTGTCCATAGTGCTTTAGGTTATGCTTCAAATGTTATTTGGTGACGAAAAATACACTTTTCACACCACTGCACAGTCAATATAAATAGATTATTTTGTCTTCTGTTTTTTAATTTATAGATCGAAATTTAAAATAATTTTATATTATAATAAATAAATATAATTAAATTCGCATTCGTAAAAGTTGCGATTGGAAAAGAATGATATAAAGAACAAATGAAACAAAGGAAAAAAGTTCGTACGGTGATTAAAAAATTTGACAAAGGAATAAAAATAAAAGATACATTTAAACCAATTAATTGAATAGAAATAATGATCAAAGTCATTTTGATAAAGATCTAAAAATAGAAGAATTAACTGCTCCTAACCAGAATCGAATCCACAAGCGCTTGCATGTGAAGGTATTACCATACCCATTACACCACGCAATACGCAATAAGACTATGTACCGCGGTTTTCTTATCGGTATTGACCATCACGCAAAATTCCTAATTATTATTATTTTTTTATCTGTTACTCGCAATCGAGGCCCACCAGGGTGAATGGTTGCAGGATATGATACCTCGGATCTTAGCCAACATCATCCTACATTTGGTATTAAAATAACAAACTCGTCGGCATCTCTGCGGGTAGCATAATCGGTTTGTAGTCAGTAAGTCGCTGATTCGAAACTATCTGCTATCGTAATTTTTTACTATTTCTGGATTCCATATTTGTTAGCAAATATTGTTAATAAATACTGGGGCATATTTTTTTAATTTAATTGATCAGATGCGAGTCCTACAATAGGAGTCACGCACTGATGTTTCTTACAAACCTAATTATGTATAAAGACAGTTTACCCCTTCTGGGAACTGAGGATATTTACGATGTTTCCCTGTTATCGACAATGGCAAGATAGCGGTCCCAGGGATTCCTAGACTTCCTACAATGTGTTGATTTCAAATTTGAATTCGGATAACAAATGATAAAAGAAATATTTTTTCGCGTGATATAAATTAACAACTTCGGATTTTTCACTTTACTCTACTGTGAAACTTTGCTTCTTGCCACTTCTCATGTTATGTAGGTCAACGAGATGCATTCTATAGGTTCTGGTGAGAGAGTTTTCGGGTATCAAAATATGTGACATAAATGGCCGTATTTTTTGATTGAATTAACTTAAAAGCTTAAAATTTTTACACCGCCATGAGATCATAGACCTTAACATGTGACATAAATCTGAATTTGATAGGTGTACTCTTTCGTGAGGAAAGCGATTCTTAACGGTCAGACAGACGGACCACAAAGCGGTTACTAAGGAAGAATAAACTCAGAAGTCAAAACAGCACTTTCTACCAAGGAAGAAAGTCGTCCAGCAAACTGCGCAAGAGATTAAAGAGACTATTAAAACTTACTTGTTTAAATTTCTTGTCAGGCAACTGTCAAGAGCATCGATATACTTGGAGAAAATCGTGATACACACTGTGCTGTCTTACAATACATTTCCTTACTGCCGTTTTCGATCGTGGACCATCGTCGCAGTGCAAAAATGTCAATTGTAAGAACTTCACATGGCATACGTGCTGTTTAGCCAGAGAAGTATACACCATTGCTGACTTGTAAACGTAAGAAATTTTATACTTGACGCCATAATACAGGCTTAACCAAGCAGAAAACAACGCTGAAAACATGAAAAAGCAGTAATTCTACAGTACCATCGCGCAGGTCACACCCAGACTCAGGCTCTGGGTCTTTGTCTGGGTCTTGTGTCTGAGTAATGCTGCCGTGGAATTACTGCTCTTTCACGTTTGCAACGTTGTTTTCTGCTTGGTTAAGCCTGTATTATGGCGTTAAATATAAAATTTCTTACGTTTTCAAGTCAGCAATGGTGTATACTTTCCTAGTCAAATACCGCGTATCGTAAAGTTCTTACAGCAGATATTTTTCCACTGAGAAGATAGTCCATGATCGAAACCGGCAGTGAATAAGTGTACTGTAAGACAGAACAGTGCATACGACGCATTTCTCCAACTTATTTGAAAAGGCAGTTAAAAAGTCCCTGTTAAGCAACACATTCTCTGCAGTGAAGGATTACTTAGAGAACACACAGTGGGGGTTGGATCAAAACATGTAACAGATGTAAATAATAATAATAATAAGTCATTTCAAATAACACTTCACACTATGCTCGTTTTCTTATCTGGAAAACTGTAGGCCTAAATCACTGCACTATGTAATACTAACACCATATCCTCTTTCTGAACCCAGCCGCTCACTTATTACAGGGAATGCTGACTCCATTTTTCACGCTAGCACCATTGTTAAATAACTTCTCTGTAAAGCAGTATTGTACACTACAGTCCGATTCATGAACGATGGCGGTCCGCGCACGTGGAGGTATGCACGGGGATTGCATTGTTGCCGGCTACGAGCTACAGTTACGGTTCACCGTGAATAAGAGTCGTTTGCGTCTGAAGAAAGCGTGTATCCTGTAAGTTGCATCTCTCGCTGCCCTATGTAGAGTTTGTCGCTACCGTTCACCATCAGCGATGGCAACTCGCAACAAATGGAGCAAAACTTCATTAAATAAGTCATTACGATCAAGTGTGAGGCTGGTACTGGCTACTATATTCACATCCGATCGCTCAGAACTCTACTGAACTCTAATTGGCTGTCGAGGAATGCGTGACGTACATGCGCAGAACTGGACCGCCATCGTTTGTGGCCCCAACTATAGGGATAAAATGAATGAGGAAGTGCTTTCTTAAACAGAAACGGTGGAGGCCCGTGATCTTCACCGCTCCATAGGTGATTTAGGTTTTCCGCGGTTTCCGTAAATTACTTCAGGCAAATGGCAGGGTGATTCCTACTATAAGGCCATTGCCAACTGCCTGTCTGCCGGCCGGGGTGGCCGAGCGGTTCTAGGCGCTACAGTCTGGAACCGCGCGACCGCCACGGGCATGGATGTGTGTGATGTCCTTAGGTTAGTTAGGTTTAAGTAGTTCAAAGTTCTAGGGGACTGATGATCTCAGAAGTTAAGTCCCATAGTGCTCAGAGCCATTTGAACAGTTTTGAACTGCCTGTTCATCCTTCTCAACTAGATCCGTATATATGTAAATGCCTGTACATACGAATTACGTTATTTTCGGTGTTCTTAAATTGTAATTCCACGACGTGTCTACACCGAAGAGCCAAAGAAACTGATACATCTGCCTAATATCGCGAGCACGCAGAAGTGCCACAACATGACTTGGCATGGACTCGACTGATGTCTGAACTAGGACAGGAGGGCTGTCCGTAAATCCGTAAGAGGACGAGGTCTCTTCTGAATAGTACGTTGCAAAAGCATCGCAGATTAGTCAATGTTCATGTCTGGTGAGTTTGCTGGGCATCGGAAGTGTTTAAACTCAGAAGAATATTCCTGTAGCCTCTCTGTAACACTTCTGGTCGTGTGAGATGTCGCACTGTCCTGCTGAAATTGCCCAAGTCCGTTGGAATGCACAATGGACATGAATGGATGCAGGTAATCAGACAGGATGCTTACGTACGTGTCACCTGTCACAGGCCGACCGGGGTGGCCGAGCGGTTCTAGGCGCTACAGTCTGGAACTGCGCGACCGCTACGGTCGCAGGTTCCAATCCTGCCTCGGGCATGGATGTGTGTGGTGTCCTTAGGTTAGTTAGGTTTAAGTAATTCTAAGGGACTGATGGCTTCAGATGTTAAGTCCCACAGTGCTCAGAGCCATTTGAACCTGTCACAGTCGTATCTAGACGTATCAGAGGTCCCATATCACTCCAACTGCACACGCCCCCACAGCATTACGGAGCCTCCACGAGCTTGAACAATCTCCTGCTGAGATGCACGGTTCATGGATTCATGAAGTTGTCTCCATATCCGTACACGTCCGTCCGTTCGTTACAATTTGAAAAGACTCGGTCGAGTCATCAACTGTCCAATGTCGGTGTTCACGAGTGCAGGCGAGGCATAAAGCTTTGTGTCGTGCAGTCATCAAGGCTCCGAAAGTTCATATCGAAGATGTTTCGTTGAATGGTTCGCACGCCGACACTTGTTGATCGCCCATCATTGAAATCTGCTGCAATTTGCGGAAGGGTTGCACTTCTGTTACATTGAACGATTCTCTTCAGTCGTCGTTGGTCGCGTTCTTGCAGGATATTTTCCGACCTCAGTGATGTCGGACATTTGATGTTTTTCGGGATTCCTGATATTCGCGGTTCACTCGTGATATGGTCGTGCGGGAAAATCCACACTTCATCGCTACCTCGGAGATGCTGTGTCTCATAGCTTGTGCGCCGAGTGTAACACCACGTTCAAACTCATTTAAATGTTGATAAGCTGCTATTGTAGCAGCAGTAACCGATCTAACAAGTGAGCCAGACGCTTGTTGTCTTGTATAAACGCTGTTGATCGCAGCGCCGTATTCTGCCTGTTTACATCTATCTGTATTTGAATAAGCATGCCTATACCAGTTTCTTTGGCGCTTCAGTACGAAGCCTTGAAAAATAGATCTACGGATAAAAAAAGAAATTGCTACCCAATTTTACACATCTTTTTTTTGTAATTGTTGTTCTCCCCACGCAACTGAAAAAAATGGATTAGTGTCCATAAGATAAAGCTACATTTAAAGGCAGAAAATAATGCAGCAGTTCCGCAATTTACTTGTGGGTTTGAGAACAGCATTTCTCTTTTGTGCGTAATTACTGCAAAGTAACGACCGCCATTAGCGGATGGGAGAAGTGTTCCATCATTATAAGTTGTGGGTGGCGGTCTAACCGCTAACAACCACCCGCGTAGTTTTTTGGAGGCGTTGCAATTAGAAGCAGCATATTATATGTTTACGGCCTAAAGTTTAGATGACAGAAAAATCGGTCGCCGGTAAACGGTCGTCAGCATTCACTTCATTAATGTGCGTCCATCAGCCTCAATCGCAGTAATTTGAAAAATTAAATTGCACGTTGTTGTTTGATTGTTTTCATTTACTACTTTCAGTGATGAGTCTCCTCTCCTTTTATTTAATTTCATTCTTTCATTCAGCGTGTTCCATAGATCTTATCAAGAAAGAGAATCGTCCGGGATGTGGCACGAGTCGATGTGTACCGTAAGAAAAGAAAATCGTAGAAACTTATTCTGTATACTGTATTAATAATCACTGTACTGCTTAATGCTATTCATGCTTAAATGTCAGCTAAATTTAAATAAGTAAAATGTAAAGAAAGCGGCTGTTTCGAAAAGTCTGCTGCCTCCTCAGTTATCCTAGGTAGCAGCTGTCTCTGCTGTTGGCAGTTTAATATTTGCTTATTTACGCCAGTAAATGTCTACCTCCATAGCTGAGTGGTCAGGCCGGCTGACTGCCACGCGGAGGATCTGGGTTCGATTCCCGGTTCTGCCAGAGATTTTTTTCCTTGGTGGAACGACAGACTCGTGATGCCATCTGAGAAGCTACTAGAACGAGTAGCTGCGACTCCACATCACGAAAACTGAGGAGGAGATTAGTGTTTAACGTCCCGGCGACATCGAGGTCATTAGAGTCAGAGCACAAGTTCGGATTAGGGAAGGATGGAGAAGGAAAACAGCCGTGCTCTTTCAAAAGAATCATCCCGGCATTTGCCTCAAGCGATTTAAGGAAATCACGGGAAATCTAAATCAGGATGGCCGGACGCGGGTTTGAACTGTCGCCCTCCCGAATGCGCGTCCATTGAGCTAACCAATGCGCTACCTCGCTCGGTACGAAGCCTGACAACGGCCGGGAGTGCTATTTTCCAACCACACGCCCCTCCATACCGCATCCAATGCCGCCACTGGCGGAGGATGAAATTTATTTAAAAATTAAAAAAAATGGCTCTGAGCACTATGGGACTTAACATGTGAGCTCATCAGTCCCCTAGAACTGAGAACTACTTAAACCTAACTAACCTAAGGACATCACACACGTCCATGCCCGAGGCAGGATTCGAACCTGCGACCGTAGCAGTCGCGTGGTTCCAGACTGAAGCGCCTAGAACCGCTCGGCCACACCGGCCGGCTTTAAAAATTATTTTGTATCTTTTATCGTGACTGAGGCGACTGAACACATCATAGTTCAGCTGCGATTGATTTCTATTGTCAGCGTCAAAAACATTTAAGGTAACTTACATGTGAATTGCTTCGAAAAATCAATTGTTTGTTTTTAATCTTAAATCGATGTTCCGAGTTTTTTTGAAGAAAATGGTGGTTAAAAGAACTGAACGGCATCAGGAAGTTGTTTAAAAATCAGCTTAAAAATCTCTCGGTGTGCATCCTCACATACGTTTCCGCTGCTTGCCCACTTTAATGAGAAACATATATTACACAGTTGTTTTTCAAGTTGGCGGTCCTTTTAGAAGATACGCTTTGCGATGCTCTTATGTTTCCCTTATATGCCATTCGTTTCTGAACGTTATTTTCCTGTATACTGTGGAACAGTTTCCAGGTAGGAAATTCTAGAGTTGCCAGGAATATATTTGGGGTTTAATATGAGACAGCGACTGTTGGCGATAGATTCCAAGAGAGCGACCGAAGCTGAAAAATGGGTCCTTCAAGCAATTAAAGACACCAGAATAACGAAGAGAAACAAGAAAAGGTAGATAGAAGATGAGGAACATGTAAACCAAGAATATAATGCTACTAGAATTTATTAGGAATAACAGTGATGAATCATAGATAAAATATGACTTTCCCAAGAATTAAATTTTGTGATATGTTTATTTCACGCACAAAAAATCTGTTTGAGTCAGAGATCTGAAATCTTTTGCTATGTTTCAAGATACTATTCGGCCAAAAATAGACTACGGACATAAACGTACTATTAACGATAAGGAAAAGACGTTCTAATTAATTACAAAAAGTAACTTTAATTTTGAGTATCAGATGTAAATATTTCTAGAGTAAAAACGTGGCCAAAATGACATGATTGTAGTCTACCTTTTAGATAGATATATTGTTAGTGTTAACTTAAAGTTTCAAGTAAGATAGTCAGTGCGTAGATTCAAAGTATGGAGCAACGTATGAAAATGTAATTTACTGTTTCTTTTTTTTATTAGTGTAATAAAGTCTATGGGAGAACTAGTGTGATTAATTGCAAATCAAAATGTTCGGCAGGACATACTCGTATTGTCCAAGAGTTAACGTGTTTTAGTTAATGTCGTTTAACCTGTTTGAAAATTGTTAGTATTTTTTAGGCGCTCAGCGGCAAGTTACCTTCAGGGGAGTCAATTTACTGGGAAGTAAATGTAAGAATTCAAAGATTCTTTTTCCGGCCGCAGCGATGTCAGAGATGTGATGTTTTACCGGATTCCTGATATCCATGATACACTCGTGAATAGTCGTACGGGAAAATCCCCACTTCATCGCTATCTCGGAGATGCTGTGTCTCATCGCTTGTGCGCCGATTATAACACCACGTGAACTCTCTTAAATCTTGATGACCTGCCATTGTAGCAACAGTAACCGATCTAATAACTGCGCCAGACACTTGTTTTCTTATATAGGCGTTGCCGACCTCAGCGCCGCATTCTGCCCGTTTACATATCTCTGTATTTGAATACACGTGCCTATACTGGTGTCTTTGACGCTTCAGTTTACATTGACATGGAATGGTAATTGCGAAGTAAGCTCTGAAAATTCTGAATTCCAATGCAATAAATACAGGGTGTTTATAAAATAATATCGGGGTTTTAACGCTTTACAATATTTATTATTTTAAACTTACAGTTATAAATGACAGGTCTTATGAAAGAGCAACTCAAGCAGTTTTACCAAGAACCTTATAAATGTTAAATAATAGCGAAGTACGCGATTGGTTGAACTTCACTGTACCCAAGCGACGGATAGGCCGCAAGCGGCCCAATGACAGGGCTTGCTTTGTATGGCCTCCCCGTTCTCGCGACCTAACGCCATGCGATTTTGTCCTTCATCAAGGATCGTGTTTACGTGCCTCCGCTACCAGCAGACCTCCCTGAATTAAGAAACCGGATTGAAGCAGCTGTTGCTACAATCACTGAAGGCACACTTATCAACGTTTGGGAAGAACTCGGCTATAGACTGGATGTGTGCCGTGTGACAAATGGTGCTCACATTGAATATTTATAAGGTTCTTGGTAAAACTGTTCGACTTGCTCTTTCACTTGACATATCATTTATAACTGGAAGTTTAATATAGTAAATATTATAAAGCGTTAAAACCTCGATATTCATTTATAAACACCCTGTATGTTGTGATTAATAAAAATTAGTGTCAGACTGAGACATCATGATGATGATGATGATGATGATGATGATGATGCTTTCTGGCCATTAGGTGCTTAACGCTCGACTGGACTGAACCTGAATTTCCTGTGTTTCGGGAGGGGTTGCTTTAACCGTTAGGCTGTTTGAAAACATCTCCAGGTCTGTCTGAAACTTTCGTTGTCACTTATATGAGGAGTTTGAAATGAAAATATACGGAACGTTGTAACAATCACACCAGTTGAAATCTACATATCCTGCTCTACGATAGTGTAAGACATCTAGTCAATGCGGCATCACCTCTCCCTAAAAAATTCAAAGCTGTGCCCTCAGCAGGCGAACTGATGCTCAACCTCTTTTTCAACGCCCGAGGTCCGATATTCATCGAGTTCCTCGAGCACGGAAAAGCCATTAACAGTGACGTGTACTGTCAGAAATTCCGTTGCCTACGCAAACGGACTGGGCGCAGGTTGAGCAGCTGCCTTACAGCCCGGACATGTCGCCGTGCGACTTCAGTGTGTGTGGTCCGCTAAAAGAACCTCGCTTTAAGCTCTGACGGCGGGCTGAAGGACACAGTTTAGAACTGGGTATTGTGACAGTCACAGGAAGTCTGGGAACAGAGAATCCTTCGGCTCATGAAACAGTGGGGCGCTTGTACTTATGCATCTGGCGATTTCTTTTGAGTAAAGACTTCAGTTACATCCAGTGTTGTATTGTACCTTTTCTTTTGAACAACCCTCGTATTTTCTCTTGTGGCTCAACTTTTCATTACGCACGACATATTCTTTGCTATCCATTTCGTGTCAGTGTCTCTGGTGTGTGTTACGGCAAAATAGCCACGAATTCATCATGTCTGTGTCACTAAACCGCTAAAAGATTAGCAGGTTGCCAGCCTAACTGCTTCTAGGGGCAACATAAATTTGATCTCAGTATATGCAAGTACTTAATGACCGAATTTAAATATTTAAAATGCTGTCATAATCTACTCATTACCTTTAGTTGAAAGTTTAACACAATAAGAAAAGTATTTAACTTAGAAACTTGGCGTAAGCCTTCAGACAATGTAACTCATGGCGCGCAAATTACCTGCCTATATTCATCCAATATTTGAGAATGACAACACTAAGTGAGCTCTAACAAACTTCACACATGATTCTTTGATGAATCTGGCGTTGGGAGGGAGTTGCCGGGACTTACCTATGACGGCCCATGGACTGGAAACTCTGCAGTCATTTGTTCGGAAGTTATCAGTGTCAGTGAAAGTTTGAATGTGGAGGCGTGTTCCCACCCAAACCTCCAGATGTCAGACACTCAGATCGGTACCAAACGTTGTATACTGGTTTACTTTGTGCTGTGTGCTGTCTTCCAGTAGAACATGACCATAAACGGTAATTAAAAGCAACACCAGAACTACGGAATACAGGAAAACCGTATCTATCAGCAAAAATTTACAACTCTCTCGTGAGGTGAGTTGGTAGAACGCGCGTTCGCAGTACCAAGGTCTCACATTCAATTTTTTTTTTTTTTTTTTACCTGTTTACGCGTGAAACTTACGTGGGAGAACATTTTCCTGGCATGTAAAACTGCTTTTCCGAGTTTGTAACAATGTTCTTTTGGCGGTCTGCTTTTGCTTCGTTAGTTGAGCGTTATGTACAGGGTGCGGCACGGGAACTTAATGATTTTAAAAAAATCATAAATCAGAAAGTATTAGAGACATCAATTTAATTCTTTTTTCTTTACAAAGACTAACATCTAAAGTTTTGTTCCGTAAAGTATCGAAAGTGATATCTTGAAGGTGACCGTTCTGGTCAAGGCATCTGGAGAGTCGAAGTCGGAAGTTTCGGTCCACTTATCGCAACATGTCTCTGTCGATGTTGGTTATAGCAATAGGAATATTGTTTCGTAGCTCAGCCAGGGTCGACGGACGATTGTTATACACCAATGATCTGAGATACCCCCATAAGAAAAAGTCGCATGGCGCTAAATCTGGCGAGTGCGCTGGCCTCTGGAGATCGCCCCTCGAAGTGATGAGACGATCGGGGAAGTGTTCGCGCAACATGGTCATCGACGTTCGTGCCGTGTGAGCTGTGGCGCCATCTTGCTGGAACCAGACATCACCCACGTCCATTTTTTCAGGTTCTAGAAGAAAAAACTGTTCAGTCATCTAAACGTAACGCTCAGAAGTGACCATCACTGCATTATCGTTCTCTTCGAAAAACCGTAGACCAATAATGCCAACTCTAGTGTACACCAAACAGTCACACGCAGGGGCTGCTCACAGAGTTCTCGGGGGTTCGTGCCACACCAGTATCGCATATTTTGTTTATTCACGCAGCCACACAAATGTGCCTCGTCGCTGAAGAACACGAAGGCGTCATGAGGCAGCTCATCGATCAAGGCTTCATACGCATTTTTCGTGAAACAAAATCACGTGGAAGAAGCGTATACACCACTGACAGTTTATACCGATGAGATTTCAACTCTTCATGAAGAATTCGTCTCACTGTATGCCCAGAAATTGCAGGGTCGGCTGCATGTTTGCGTGCAGATCGCTTAGGGGAATTCAAAACCGCCATCCTTACCCTCTCGATGTTTTCAGGCGTTCTGGTGGTTCTTGAATGCCCTGGTTTCTTTTTTTGCACACTTCCAGTATCCATAAAGGTGCCTACCTACATAACAACTGATTTCCCATTAGGGACTCGACCTGCAGGCGCGATATTGAAATGTTTCCTGAATGCACGCTGAATTATTATTACTGTTACTATTAATATTACTGTTACTTCCGCTCGTGTGATGCAATTGTTTCTTTATTTTTCCCTTCTGATTGTGTGTTCTGTGAAACTACAAATGTACTGCCGGCCGGTGTGGCCGAGCGGTTCTAGGCGCTTCAGTCTGGAAACGCGCGACACCTACGGTCGCAGGTTCGAATCCTGCCTCGGGCATGGATGTGTGTGATGTTCTTAGGTTAGTTAGGTTTAAGTAGTTCTAGGTTCTAGGGGACTGATGACCTCAGCTGTTAAGTCCCATAGTGCTCAGAGCCACTTGAACAATTTTTTACAAATCTACTCTATAGGTTTACTACTTTCAAAGAAACGAAGCAAAAACAGAGTGCCAGGAGAAAATTGCTGTAAAATCTAAAGAGTCCTTTCACATGTCATAAACATGTTGTGGCATATAACACTTTTATTCATAATACAGTAAAATAACGTCGTCACTGGGGTTTGAACCCAGGACCTTTTGTACGTAGTTCCAACGCTCTACCAACTTCCCCTCGGAAACTATACGTATCAGTTACTCACATCTATGCTTTTCCTCTGCTCCATAAATTCGGTTTTACTTTTAATTAACGTTTACGTTCGTTCTGCTGGACGAAAGCACACAGCACTAAACCGGAATTTTTTTTATACTCTATGTACATACAACGCTTGGTACCGAGCTGAGTGTCTGACATTTGGAGTTTTGGGTGCTAAATGATCTGTTAGTTAAGGCGTCTGGTCTCAAAAAACACGGAATCGTGATCAAGTACTAATTTTCGTTAGCCTAAACTTTGCAAACTCGCAGAATTCAACCGCTGAAGTAATCTGACGAGTTTATGCATACGAAGAACGGCCTCCAGTTCGTACGCCATTTTTTTCGTGGTAGATACGACGGAAAAAACGTAGGACCGCTTCTAGGGTGATAATTATTGCAGTGTGAGTTCTGCTAGTCCACCAAGGGGTCTGAGGAGCTTGCAAATCAAGCAGCAGACGACGTGCGTAATCGCTTTCTCCGCTAAAGGAATACGCGGTAGTCGACTATCTCACCCTCCCTCTGCGTCGGGAATTATATACCTGGCACTTAATAAGAGGATAATAATTTCAGTGACGGGAGGGCGGAGTTTACTTGTTACCTGTCCGTGAGAACTCCGCTTTGCGCTGATGTGCTAATGCCGAGGTAGAGACCAAACTTGGCCATCCGGTAAAAACCTGCATTCTCCGCGAGCAGTAATTTCTCGTAGTCGCCTAGAGGATCTGGCATCTGGGGAAATGTAAGGCTAGGACTGGTTTGCCCACCAAGAAAGATAAAATGTAAACTCCCTCACTAGAATTTTCTCTGGTTTGGGAGATTGGTACGCGTTATCGGTGGACATTAATGAGACTCTGTCCGCTCAAAAACTTGTCAAGTTTTCCGCCGACCACGGTTGAGAGTTCATGGGCTAATGCCAAGTCATCAGTTCATCACCGTCATCATGCCAAGTCATCAGTTCATCATCGTCATCATTTTCGTGTCTGAGGCTCTTCTATGCTTTTGCGGATGTCCGTCTTAGTCTCTCCATCTGCCCTTTGGTCTGCACCCTCTGCGGAACCTTCTAGACTTTATACTTACAGACTGATTTTGGCAAACGATCATCGCCCATCCGTTCTGCATGAGAACTCGAGTTCTGAGGATACTCTAGATTTTGTCATGTGAGCTTTGGACGTTGAGTGTTCGGCGTATGTTTTCATTCCTCTTCCTATACTGCGTCACTCCCACAGCTGATCCAAGAAATCTAATTTATGTGCTTGCATTCTACCTTTGTCCTTGCTAGAGAAGACTCAAGCTTCATCTCAGTATAAACCTGCGGGTATCTCCAGCATTGTTATCTTCCTTACTTCGTATGCTAGCGTTCTACGTATTGTACCAGGCATACTGTCAAATTTTTTAAGTTTTCTTGGCGAATTCAACTTCTCCAAAAGGGGAGTGTTCAGAAGGGCCGGTCGGAGTGGCCGAGCGGTTCTAGGCGCTTCAGTCTGGAACCGCGCGACCGCTACGGTCGCAGGTTCGAATCCTGCCTCGGGCATGGATGTTGGTGATGTCCTTAGGTTAGTTAGGTTTAAGTAGTTCTGAGTTCTAGGGGACTAATGACCTCAGATGTCCCATCGTGCTCAGAGCCATTTGAACCATTTGAGAGCCATTTGAACCATTTGAGCGGCCGGAGTGGCCGAGCGATTCTAGGCGCTACAGTCTGGAACCGCGTGACCACTACGGTCGCAGGTTCGAATCCTGCCGTGCGCATGGATGTGTGTGTTGTCCTTAGGTTAGTTAGGTTTAAGTAGTTCTAAGTTCTAGGGGACTGATGACCTCAGATGTCCCATAGTGCTCAGAGCCATTTGATTTGTTCAGAAGGGGCAAGAGTATCATCAGGGAAGTGATATATGGACGCTATTATTTTCTATATGCATAAATGATCTAGCGGACATGATGGCCAGCAATCCGCGGTTGTTTGCTGATGATGGTGTGGTGCACGGAATGTGGTTTAGTTGGTTTGATTAATGGCAGCTGGCTGTACATGTGAAAAATATACGTTAATGCGGATGAATGGGGAAAAACAAACCGTGATGTTCGGATACAGCATTAGTAGTGTCCTGTTTCAACCAGTGACGTCGATTAACGATCTGGGCGTAACGTTGCAAAGTGATACGAAATGCAACGGAGCATATTAGAGTTGTATTAGGGAAGGCGAATGGTCGATTTCTGTTTATTGGGAAAATTTTAGGAAAGTGTGTTTCATGTGTCAAGCAGACCGCATATGGGACACTAGCGCGACCTATACTTGAGTTCTGCTGGAGTGTTTGGGATCCGCACCAGGTCGGATTGAAGGGAAGCAATCCAGAGGCGGGCTGCTAGAACAGTCCTACTGCCGCCAACATAAGTTTCGCACAAGGACCGCGAAGATAAGGTACGAGGAACTAGGACTCATACGGAGGCATACAGACATTCGTTTTCCCCTCGATGTATCAGCGATTGGAACAAAAAAGGAAACTAGTAGTGGTACAGAGTACCCTCCACCATGCACCGTACAGTGGCTTGCGGAGTACGTTCGCAGATGTAGATGTTTGTGAACTGACAGCTGGCTTGCAAAATATTTGTGCAGATGAATATGTGAGAGGGTGCAATCAAGGATGTAAATTGACTGATTTGTGTAATGAGTTTGTTTATGCAATATGCAACGAACTCGAGATGGATGCCTGTAGTATACCGTCAGAATTTGAAACTAGTACCTGGTCATCGGCAAATAAGAGCGGCAACACGGCCCCTATGCGGATTTATCTCATCGTCAAAATAAAAGTGTAGAAGCTTTCATTTTCTTCAAAGCACATATTAAATAAAATGTCAAAAAAGAAAGGTCTTGCAGTACGCCCATATTAGTGAAACCTTCTTATGAGCTTTTTGTCTGACACTCTACAGATTCGTGGAGTTTTCCCTTCTGTTTAAAGGATTTTCCCGTGCCATATTTAGTGAGATGGTTTACTTCCGGAACTTAAAAAGGCAGTGGAAAAGGAACTGAAAAATCCTAGTAGCATCAACAACCACATTCATCCGAGTTTGGTATGTAATATTTAGTCAGAAAAGACGTCTGTGTAAGAGCGCACTGTCTACGGTTATCCGAATGTGTGCTTTTACTGCGATTCAGTACGTCTCCACAAGCAAAATACTTCCGTAATTGTATCCTAAAATGTTGACAGACATTAACGGCTGAAAGAGAATTTGCCATACTTCAACTTAGAAATAATGCACAAATTTCGGAATAAAGGACGGCACTGGATTTAGTAAAAAACTTATCTTAAAGAATGGCCCTAAAACTTGTCCGTAGCAGATGGCGCAGAACATGTTTACATTTGTTGACTCACGCTGAATAATTGCCTAAGATTAGCCTCTGGTATAAAAAAGCAGCTCCAGAGGTGATTTATCTATTGACCACAAACACTTCATTAACTTCCAACCAAAATACTGTCGACGCCAATAATCGTGATTGTACAATTTTTGCATGAATTGTGGATGATACAATTTTAAACGAAAGCCCTTATTGAGAGCTCTCTGTTCTTTTTTTCCGCAAGCGCTGTTCACTTGTTTAATAGATTGCAGTATGTATTTTTCAGATCACGTAAGTTACTTATTGATATTCGTTTTGCGTCCAAGTTGGCGGTTAATCATTTAATACCTACTTGAGCGGACGTCCAGCAAATAAACGGTATAAACCGAGCCCGTTATTACAATCCCTACAGCTACGTTTACGTAGACTTTTTTGTGATATGTCATTGATCCTTAATCGTAGTGACTGCCATTAACGATTGAAATTCGTAACGAGGTACGCCTTATTTTTCTCCTCTTTTGTGCATCTGCTTGCAATGCTCTAAATCCAGCAGATATTTTGTTTACTATCATAACTTACTCATAATACCATTCTCTGTAAACGACAGTCGAACATTATGAAGGATTTTGAGAACATGCAATGAAGAACCATACCAGATTTTCATATTACATTTTGTGTAACGCGTAAAGATACGGGGCACTTCCCCTCCCTCCTTCCTCACGCCGTCCGTTCCTTGTACTCGCTGTCGTTTTCCATTTTCTTGCTGTTCTCGTATGAAAGAAATGCCAAGTAAACTCATTTAAATTCCGTAAAACCTGGGCGACTTTAAATGTATTCCGCAGTGCGACTTTGTATGAAAGTTTCTGCGGGTATGCCAGTGAAATTCAGAGCGAAGTGCGCCTGAAGATAGGAATTTCGATACTTGTGTTTAATCCGTTAATGGTATATCGCAGATTGCTTAACCACGTAATGCTTGAAGCGAATTGTTTGAATATGCGCAGTGTGTAATTATTAGTCTCTTGGAATACATACCGACCGAAGTGGCTAGGACTGTGGAGACGTATTGGTAAGGACGTAGGTTCAGTTCCTCGTCCCGGAGCCGGCCGTTGTGGCCGAGCGGTTCTAGGCGCTTCAGTCTGGAACCGCGCAACCGCTACGATCGCAGGTTCGAATCCGGCCTCGGGCATGGATGTGAGTGATGTCCTTCGGTTAGTTGAGTTTAAGTCGTTCTAAGTTCTGGGGGACTGGTGACCTCAGATGTTAAGTCCCATAGTGCTCAGATCCATTTGAACCATTTTGAACCTCGTCCAGGCATCTAAATTGAAGTTTCAAAAAATGGTTCAAATAGCTCTGAGCACTATGGGACTTGACATCTGTGGTCATCAATCCCCTAGAACTTAGAACTACTTAAACCTAACTAACCTAAGGACATCACACACATCCATGCCCGAGGCAGGATTCGAACCTGCGACCGTAGCAGTCGCGCGGTTCCGGACTGAGCGCCTTAACCGCGAGACCACCGCGGCCGGCAATTTGACGTTTACGGTGGTTTCCGTAGCTTGCTTAATTTAAATGCCTGAGGTTCCTATGAAGGAAACTGCCGGGATGATTCCTTTGAAAGGATAGACTTCCTGCCGGCCTAAGTGGCCGTCGGTTAAAGGCGCTGCTGTCTGGAACCGCAAGACCGCTACGGTCGCAGGTTCGAATCCTGCCTCGGGCATGGATGTGTGTGATGTCCTTATGTTAGTTAGGTTTAAGTAGTTCTAAGTTCTAGGGGACTGATGACCACAGATGTTAAGTCCCATAGTGCTCAGAGCCATTTGAACCATTTGAAATAAACAGTTACATTTAGTGACACAAAAGAACCATTACATATTGCCTAATAATTTTAAAATAATGGATTTCGTACGAAACCGAAGACCACAGTATAGTTTCATTTCTCAATCGTGAGAGAGCTGCGACATAAAAAAAAAAATTGTTTGGAAATTTTGTCACTCTTAATGTTGCCTTTGAAATTACCGAACGTATTTTTTATGACACAAAATTATGACTAGATGTATCTGGCATTTGATATGTTTCAAAATTGAGAAAATTAGCCGGCCGAAGTGGCCGCGCGGTTCTGGCGCTGCAGTCTGGAACTGCGAGACCGCTACGGTCGCAGGTTCGAATCCTGCCTCGGGCATGGATGTGTGTGATGTCCTTAGGTTAGTTAGGTTTAACTAGTTCTACGTTCTAGGGGACTAATGACCTCAGCAGTTAAGTCCCATAGTGCTCAGAGCCATTTGAACCATTTGAGAAAATTAGTGTGAAAACAGGAATCCAAAGCATGCCTATACAGGGTGTTTCAGTAAAAGCATGCAAAACTTTAATAGGATACAGAATAATTTGAGGAAGGGAACCTGGTGTCGGAAAGCCAGCTTAAGGAGATAATAGGAATAAAATCGCATTACTGTGTACTTTTTTTACATTAGTTAACTGCGAATACCATCATTGCTACAATGAACATGCCGCTTGCACTGTATCTTACAAAATGTGCTGAAACTGACGGCCATCAACCTCAACGCAAGCATGACATGGGAGAACAAATTTCTGACGCATCCTGACAAATATTCCTGGTGTGTTTCGAATCACATCACAGGCAGCTACATTTCTGGCAACTAATTCCATCTCCGTATCCACTGGGATCTCATGCAAAAGTGACTTTAGGTATCCCCATAGGAAATAATCAAGGGGATTCAGGTCAGGTGACCTCGCAGACGATGGACCTCCCCTTCCAACCCAACGACCAGGAAATACTGTACAAATGGCTCTGAGCACTACGGGACTTAACATCTGAGGTCATCAGTCCCCTAGAACTTAGAACTACTTAAACCTAACTAACCTAAGAACATCACACACACCCATGCCCGAGGCAGGATTTGAACCTGCGACCGTAGCAGCAGCGCGGCTCCGGACTGGAGCGCCTAGAACCGCACGGCCACCGCGGCCGGCGGAAATACTGTTCAAATGGCACTGACACGGGAACCTCCCCATCGCACCCCCCTCAGATTTAGTTATAAGTTGGCACAGTAGATAGGCCTTGAAAAACTGAACACGGATCAATCGAGAAAACAGGAAGAAGTTGTGTAGAACTATGAAAAAAAAGCAAAATATACAAACTGAGTAGTCCATGCGCAAGAGAGGCAACATCAAGGACAGTGTGAGCTCAGGAGCTCCGTGGTCCCGTGGTTAGCGTGAGCAGCTGCGAAACGAGAGGTCCTCGGTTCAAGTCTCCCCTCGAGTGAAAAGTTTACCTTCTTTATTTTCGCATAGCTTTGGTCTGTCCATTCGTTCATTGACGTCTCTGTTCACTGTAATAAGTTTAGTGTCTGTGTTTTGCGACCGCACCGCAAAACCGTGCGATTAGTAGACGAAAGGACGTGCCTCTCCAATGGGAACCGAAAACATTTGATCGGAAGGTCATAGGTCAACCGATTCCTCCACAGGAAAACACGTCTGATATATTCTATACGACACTGGTGACGGCATGTGCGTCACATGACAGGAATATGTTGTCGACCCACCTAACTTGTACACTTGGCGAATGGGTAAAAAGATTCTTCTACCTTGCCCGATTTACGTTTTCTTGTGGATGTAATAATCACTCCCAAAAATTGATTAAAACATAAGTTTGTCACATAAACTGAAAATAAAAAATTAAACTTTTCACTCGAGGGAAGACTTGAACCAAGGACCTCTCACTCCGCAGCTACTCACGCTAACCACGGGATCACAGCGATCCTGAGCTCACACTCTCCTTGATGTTGCCTATCTTGTGCATGGACTACTCAGTTCGAATATTTTGCTTATTTTTTCATAGTTCCACATAACTTCTTCCTGTTTTCTCGATTGATCTGTGTTCAGTTTTTCGAGGCCTATCCACTGTGCCAACTTATAACTAAATCTGAGGGGGGTGCGATGGGGAGGTTCTCTTGTGAGCACTATGGGACTTAACATCTGAAGCGATCAGTCCCCTAGAACTTAGAGCTACTTAAACCTAACTAACCTAAGGGCATCACACACATCCATGCCCGAGGCAGGATTCGAACCTGCGACCTTAGCGGTCGCGCGGTTCCGGACTGAAGCGCCTAGAACCGCTCTGCCACGGAGGAAATACTGTACCGGTACTGCTCCATCGTATTGTACTGTACGTCTCTGAATAGCACTGAGTAATGAATGGGTCTGTCGTCACGGGACAGTGTAAAGACGATACAACAGACTCACCTTATGGACCAGTAAAGTAAACAAAACCTGCATCATGACATCCTGGTAATCGGGCTAGTCCTCTTTGTTTCCTTGCAGGAAATAAGAGGGTACGTGTAAATAAATAGTACAGTACTTGTAAACTTGTACGCATGTTAGTTGTAAATAAACTGGAAACAGTAATGTTAGACCAAGCGGTAGACATGTTTACTGTCATATCTCCTTAAGCTGACTTCTTCGACCCCAGGTTCCCTATCTCAAACTGTTCAGTCGGGCATCCTCTATGTGCTGTTACATTTTTGCACGCACTTACGGAAACATCCTGTATAATCAGCGCATTTGTTATTTAATTTAAAGATAGAAAACACATAATTCCGTTTTGGTTATGACTCTATTTTTCTCATTATTGCGCTTCCGTCTGGAGATTTGCGATATTTTCTTTTGGTGTGATCCTACTCCCGTGCTCCTCATCCTCATTTTCTGGCGACACAATTTGTTCTGCTCGTAATACCACTCCGCAGAGCCAGCAGATGTCGGGAGTGTACAACGCAGCCGTGGCTCTTCGTGGCTGGTCTTCATCTCAGAGCAGCCTTTTGCAGGTCTGCGTATCTTACAAATTCCATTTCGTGCATCATTAAACTACAAAGCGACCGGCACCCGGAGATAATCTAATATTCGCATCTCTGCCTGCCGGTCGTGTGTTTCCTTTCCCTTTTTTCCCCCTTCCGCCTCTGGACACCCACTTTAATTTGGCTTCGTGTTTCCCCTCCCCCTCTTTCCCTTCCTCCCACCAGTTCAGCTGCACGGCTGCGCTGGTGGTCTGTTCGTATTACTTTTTATCTTTGCGATTTTTCTAGCATTCTGTCGACAGCAAAATTGTTGTGTACGCGACTTTTATTATTACATTATTTTTTTCGCTTGCCAACACCATTCCATTACGAATTTCCTTTGCGTTTTCCCTCTGTGACACACGCAGTTTATCAAGCGCGGCCAGACGAGATTCCTTTTAACGTAAAAGGAATAACTGGATTGCACCAGAAACGTGCATTTCCGCCACAGCTTTCCTCTTTCAATTAGATCTCGATCGGTAATATGTTACGGTAGCGCTATTTGCAGGCACCAATTAATCCTAGCTTTTACTTCAGTGCCGGCCGGAGTGGCCGAGCGGTTCTGGGCGCTACAGTCTGGAACCACGCAACCGCTACGGTCACAGGTTCGAATCCTGCCTCGGGCATGGATGTGTGTGATGTCCTTAGGTTAGTTAGGTTTAAGTAGTTCTAAGTTCTAGGGAACTGATGACCTCAGAAGTTAAGTCCCAAGGTGCTCAGAGCCATTTTTTTTTTTTTTTACTTCAGTCTCGCTACCCAGCAGTCACGCCATAAAAAGTACGGAATGTTAATCCACTGTGAGCGGTGCCGAAAGGGTCAAAGTTAGTGACTGTAGGTAGAATAAGGTCTCAGCTTTATTCGGCCAGCACCTGTTTCGGCTGTCACAGACTTCTTTTCATACACAAACATCACCATCCATATATAACTTGGCGGTGTGGTCTTGAGCAAAATCGTCTCCCCACTGCGTTTTCTAGTAATTCTGTAAACCCACTAAGAATGCAATTCATACCGAACAGATATTTCTGCATGAAAATAAGAACGTAGTTTGCAACAATATTGCTTGCAATGTAGCTTCACAAGATTATGTGTGGCGGCAGTGTGATATTATGCCACGCGGGATTAGCCGAGCGGTCTGCGGCGCTGCAGTCAGGGACTGTGCGGCTGGGCCCGGCGGAGGTTCGAGTCCTCCCTCGGACATGCGTGTGTGTGTTTGTCCTTAGGCTAATTTAGGTTAAGTAGTGCGTAAGCTTAAGGACTGATGACCTTAGCAGTTTAGTCCCATAAGATTTCACACACATTTCTGATTTTTGAGTGTGATATTATAATGCAAATAGAATTCCGGAAATAGTATGGGCGTGGATAATCGTAGATGATAAATCTGCGACGTATTTCATGTGTTGAAAATAACGTTATTCTGTAAGTTGCTTCACGTGGCCATTTTTCCCAGCAGCTGTACATAAATTGCAGTATTTTACAAGAAAATGCGTTTTTGTATACTGCACATTATTTTTTTATTCTGTTTGTGGAACCAGGCGCTTCCGCCTATTTAACAGGTGGTTCTTTTAGTAGGTGTCAGTAATGCCTCACGTTCGTTATTTGAAAACTATGCAGATTTTTGTCATGTGTAGAACCAGTGAAAAGTATCACTTTCTCGTCTAATCACTGTGGTTTCTTATCATCTTATCACCTCAATGATTACACAAAAAAGTGGAGAGTCTCAGCTGGTTTTTCACATGAGGGGAAAACTACGTGGTTTTCAAACGACGACTTGGACGAATTATTGACACCTATTGAAGATACCTTGCCGGCCGCGGTGGACGTGTGGTTCTAGGCGCTTTAGTCCGGAACCGCGTGACTGCTACGGTCGTAGGTTGGAATCCTGCCTCGGGCATGGATGTGTGTGATGTCCTTAGGTTAGTTAGGTTTAAGTAGTTCTAAGTTCTAAGGGACTGATGACTTCCGATGTCAAGTCCCATTGTGCTCAGAGCCATTTGAATTTGAACCCTGGAGGTACACTATTGAGAAAATTTAGAGAATCGGCATTTGAAGCTGATTGCAGTAGGATTCTACTGCCTCCCGCGTACATTTCGCGTAAGGACCATGAAGATAAGATACGAGAAATTAGGGCTCATACGTAGGCATACAGACAGTGGGTTTTTTCCGTTGGCAATTTGAAAGTGGTATAGGAATGGAAATGACTAGCAGTTGTTAGGGATACCCTCCACCACGCCCCATAAGGTGGACTGCGGAGTATCAGTGTAGATGTAGAAAGCGAATGAGTGCATAAATAAAGTAACAAAATTCATGTGCGGCTCGCAAAAAGGTGTTTCATGTAAACTATTGCAACCATAATTCAAATAACCTTGATGAAACTTCCCTTAAAGATAATGGAGTACCTTTTTTGAAAGCAAATACCCCACATTACATTTCACCTGGTATGTCAAACAATAACTGATCGGCCCAGATAGCCGTGCGTGTTAAAACGCCGCTTCCGGGACGGGGAGGCACACCGGCCCCGAATCGAATCCGCCCTGCGGATTAACGACGAGGTTAGGTGTGTCGGTCAGCCTAGATGTGCTTCTTAGGCGGTTTACCACACCGAACTAGGTGAATACCTGGATGATACCCAAATCCCGCTTCAGTTACAGGATTCGCAAACATATAGAAATTTGTCAGACACAGTCGACGGCGCAGATGCAGGACAGAGGCACTAGAAAAAGAAGACGCAAGCAATGACTGAGTCACCGCGCATGGGGTGGGGAGGGGGGGGGGGAACAATAATATTTCAGACATTACACTATAATTAACTTTGCCTTTCTTTTAATTGGCTTTGCTGCAATGTTGCACTAGGGATTCCTCTTCTCCCAGCGCAACTACCGGCGAGTGATAAACCATTCCAGTAAAACTACCTCTTTGTAGCCTCTGACGAAGTCCTCAGGATTAGAGAACGAAACGTTGAACCTCTCCCTACTGCTCATACAACAGAAATCACAAAGGATGTAAATATTCCAGTCAAATAGTAGATATACCTTGCAAAAGGTGGGGTAGAAGAGATTATTTTTTTCAACTCGTTCACATGGTTGGAAAGATTAGAAAATCGAGTTTTGCCAACAAAATTTCGCTTGGGAAAACTTTCTGCAGTCAAAAAACTTCGAAAATTTCGGACTTTTTTCAGTTTTTTCAAAATATCTCAGTTTCATTTGCTCCTATCGCTTTAACGTCTGGTTTCTTTTTTAAAGAGCACAAAATTCTCTACAAATTTGATTCTTGCCATTTTTTTCTACTTCCAATATCTAAGGCGCTACAGCGCCTCAAAAAATACCAATTTTTCAAATTTTGAGCATAGTGGCAAGATACCTTATTTTTGAACACTATTTTTTCAGTTCAGTTCAGTTTTTGTGTAGTATAAATGCATTATACATCATGTTATAAGTTGGAATTTACCACCTCACTTTCAGGTATTCAGTTTCTCTGTATGCAACATGAGGATTGCTGGGCACCCAACTGTTGTGATTCTTACATCACTACCTGAAGTTCACTATGGGCTACCTCAGCCCTGGTATTTGTAAAACTATAAATATAAAAATACATCATTAAGACACACACACACACACACACACACACAAAATAAATTGTCTCAGGAAACTGAACTATTATTAGCTGCAATAGGCAACCTAATTAGGTAGGTAATTATTCTTGTGTATAAAAGCCACACAGTTGACATTAAAAATAAGTAGCTTTATTAAAATTAAAATGCATTGTCAGTTACTAAAAACGTTGACAGTTCTTGAGACAGATATGAGCATCATTTCCAACATTTTGATGGGCCAGGTTCCCCAGTGTCACCAGAAATACCTTGAGTTACGGATTCAGGTTCTGTACATAGAGTTGATCCCAGATTGACCTCTTCTTTAAACAGCGAGTCAGCCTCAGCAAGTTCGTTGGTTTCGTCAGCGGTTTCCTCAACATCCTCCATAACATCTTTTTCACTGTCTTCATATAAAAATTTTGGCACGTTTTCACGGTTGACCCCAATACATTTCTTGCAAATTGAAGAACATTTCAAACCAGATTTTCTGCAGAAAGCAGGAGCACGCTCCGCCACAGTTCAGCTTGCATGAGCATGAAACAATGTGAGGAAGTGCTTCAGGTGCTGGATCTTGGCTCATTATAACGGGTATTGGACCGGGGTCACTGTGATTCCAGCCCCATTTCTCAGGAGGTTTCTAGTTTCCCATCCAACTTTAGACTTGTTGGTAAGTCCGCAACGAATCATGTTGTGCAGCATCTTGTGTAGGTGGCAACCGTGCAAGATTCAGTTTGCTTTTTGTGGCAGACTTGGCGAATAGCTGGTACCGCAAATGGTCTAGTGTGTGGGAACTGCTGACACCTCCACTATACAATGCGATAGTACCCTGTTCTCCCGAAGTTATTATTTCTTCACAGGTAGCATGCAGTTTATTGAACGTGCAAAGCGCTGAGGTTAGGTGTTCATTTTTCGAAACAATATTACGGCACTTAATTTTTCCTTGACCAAACAAAGCAGATGTTGTATCACCACCGCTAAAGGCGTGAGTGAACAGAATATATTCACTGTCAAACTTGTAAGATGCAGTGGAAAACCACTTGTCTTCTGCATTTCCTCTTCCTGGCTTTAAGAAAAATAAATTTTCAATGCCTTGCCCCAAACCGGTCATGAGCACAAGCAGGTCAACATCTTCTCCTACAATGACAACACTTCCAAAATCTTTGGTTCTTGAAATGGCAGATGTTACAATTACAACGTCAGCATCTTCTTGTGCCTGGTGCACTTCAATGCTACACTCCAGAAATTCCATTTTAAGAAGTGTGATCAAACGCATCTTGTTTCGTTCGTTCTACAAGAACTTGTCCTGAGGGACGTGGTTCACCATCTCTGATTCAACCACAACGTCAACCGAAGAATGTTGTTTGGACTTATGAATCCTCTCAGCACTCTTTGTGCTACATTTGTCTCCCTCACATGGATACCCATCAAATACAATAGCAAATTCGCCGACCGCGATGGTCTAGCGGTTCTAGGCGCTCAGTCCGGAACCGCGCGACTGCTACGATCGCAGGTTCGAATCCTGCCTCGGGCATGGATGTGTGTGATGTCCTTAGGTTAGTTAGGTTTAAGTAGTTCAAAGTTCTAGGGGACTGATGACCACAGATGTTAAGTCCCATAGTGCTCAGAGGCAGAGACACAATACCAAATTGAGATCCAAAATGACGTTGCAGGTAAGAAACATAGCTTTGGGCTATTGACTTGAAGCAAACATTTCGAGTCCAAGTCACTTTGTGGATAAGGTACCCTCCATCAATGACAAAAAACTTACTCGGTCCACCTGGAACGAAGGCATTGTAGAATGAAGATTTTGTTCTTTTTCGCATGCCTTTTTCTGGGAATAGGGACATTGGGTAAGGAGCAAGTTCATATTTCAGAAAGGCTTTTAACTCTTCTTCACTTTGTTTCATTAAACAAATCCTTTGGAAAAGAGTTAAAGCATCAACAGGAGTAATTTTAGTGCTCCCAGCTTTTACAGAATTGAACGCAGAAAGGAGAGTCACAACTTTATCTTTTCTACGGAACTTTACATCGTGGAAATTGTCACCAACTACTCTTTGTTCGAAATTTGAAAAATCGGTATTTTTTGACGCGCTGTAGCGCCTAAGATAATGGGAGTAGAAAAAAATGGTAAGAACCAAATTTGTAGAGAATTTTGTGCTCTTTAAAAAAGAAAATAAACGTCAAAGCGATAGGAGCAAATGAAACTGAGATATTTTGAAAAAACTGAAAAAAAGTCCGAAATTTTCGAAGTTTTTTGACTGCGGAAAGTTTTCCCAAGAGAAATTTTGTTGGCAAAACTCGGTTTTCTAACCTTTCCAACAATGTCAACGAGTTAAAAAAATAAAATCTTCTACCCCACCTTTTGCAAGGTACAGGCTTTTTTTCTGACAGTTTCACTGGACTAAAATACCAGGCTGGAAAGACTGCATTGTGTATTCTGAGTTCTGCCTGGCGGCTATTATTACAATCTTGACGTGCACTACAGTGCGCGGCTGCAATATGTTCCAAAAACGCGCGCAAAAATGTGATTTTAAAGCGGTCCGTATCTCAAATGGCTCTGAGTACTATGGGACTTAACTTCTGAGGTCATCAGTCCCCTAGAACTTAGAACTACTTAAACCTAACTAACCTAAGAACATCACACACATCCATGTCCGAGGCAGGATTCGAACCTGCGACCGTTGCGGTCGCGCGGTTCCAGACTGTAGCGCCTAGAACCGCTCGGCCACTCAGTCCGTCCGTCCGTATCTCGGGTTCCATTAATCGTAGAGATAAGGGGTCAAGTGTTTTGGACAGCCCGTGGCCTACTGACCATTTATATACTTATCCGAAGAACGGGCATATTGTAGCTATCCTATGATACAGGGTAAAATGAAAATTTAAACACTATACACTTTCTCCACACCAGGCAATTCGAACAAATCAGTTCGTTCTTTTGATTCAGGTGTAGTCTAGAGTTGGTCTTAGAAGGCTTAAAAAAATACCATTTGTTCATGGGCGGTTGTGTGATAACCCCGAAAAACCATGATTTTTGGGTACAAAAAGTATCAGTTGTTGGGGGGGGGGGGGTTACTTCTGTAATTTCTCTTCATGGCAGATCATCGAAATTTTTACCATATATTCTTAAGATAATATTTTCGGGGAACGTCGAACTTTTTCTATATCATTACCCGTCATTGAGTTACAGAGATTCAAAGTTACCTTACTTATGCACGTAATACCCGGTCTGAGGCTTAAACGTAATTTTAACTGACCCACTGAACACATGGCAAGGGTTCTGGGATCATCGATGTGGTTTTAAGGTCAACAAACCATAGTTTAGTCGCCATTTTTGTTATCAATAAAACTTTAAGACGCGCTATGTATGATGGTCACATCTACACTGGCTGTCTTGGCCTGGAAATAATTCGATGATGCCACCTGACGTAAGCATCTTAAAATTAACTGTGTTGTCATACGAAGTTCTTTGTACTTGCAGATCAAACACAGCAATTTTGTGTGTGTGTGTGTGTGTGTGTGTGTGTGTGTGTGTGTGTGTGTGTGTGTGTGTGTGTGTGTAGTGGAAGTGTAGCTTACAATGTTGCGCATTTTCATGGAAAGTAGTGTAACGTGAACATGTGTTGGGTGGGAGACGGTATTGTTTTAACCTTATATTATGCGTCTTATTGTTGTTTACATGTGTCAAAGTATGTGAATGCGTCGAAGTCTACAATAAAACGGTCAAAACTTTACTGTCGTACTGAATTCGTTTTATGTAAGCAGCAAACCCAGCTGTAAAAGGGAATAGAAAAGAACCACCTGAAAAATGCTTGTGGCGGAGCACAAAAAGGGCTAGTATGCTGTTGTTTAGAATACCGACTGAAAAGTGGGGAACCTGCTGCCTCAGTCCTCATTCTGCCTTCCTCGTGTAAAAAATTTTGGAATGCGAACATATGCGCGCTTTCTCGTGCTGAAAGAGAGTAACAGAACGACAGAGGCGGTGAAGGAGAGAGGAGACAGTGGTGATGGGAGAGAGAAAGTGGCAATGAAAGAGAGAGGGAGATGGATGAAGGCAATAGCAGTGGGAGCGAAAGAGAGAGGAGGTTACGGTCAGTGAGAGGTAGTGGCACTACAAGAGGAAGATGAATGGGGATAGTAGGAGTGAGAGCAAAAGTGAGTGGAGGCAGTGGAAATGCAAAAAGAGGTGAATGGAGACGATACTTAGGCTTGTGGGTCTGGACCCCTCAAGGTCGGCGAATTTTAACACTAAAACCATTTTCTCGCTTTCCCCCCACTGAACCCGCGTGTTAAAGGTTCCCGGTCTAGAGATCAAAACCCCGAGCAAATCATCCACAAGGACATGTGTGGAGAGGAGACTGATGGTTGAAGTGAGACAGCAGGCTATAACCGAGAATGAAAGAGAATGTAACAACTGGAGAGAAAAAGAGTGGAACAAAGGCAATGGCAGTAGGACAGAGATACAATGAAAGTGACAGAGACGGAGGCAGTGGTAAATTTTGGAAATTTGTGGTAAGTTCCTAACTTACACTAAGGACACACACACCCTCCTATGCCCGATGGAGGACTCGAACCTCCGACGGACGGATCCGCGCGAACCGTGGCAAGGCGCTCAAGACCACGCGACTACCCTGCGCGGCGGAAACAGTGGTAAGGAAGAGTGAGAGGCAGGGATGAAGACTGTCAAGGCTTCACTACAAAGAGAGACTGAATAAAAGGATTTAGAATGTTCTGTGTTAAGAGTGCGAGTATGTTGCATTGCCAAAACGTTTGGTGAGGCAGGTTCCCCACTTTTCTGTCAGAGACCTTAGAGGAGCATATTCCTCTTTTTTGTGCTCTTACAGGAGCATTCTTCAGCTGGCTGTTTATATATGTTTTTGTCATACGTTCACATACATACGGTATTTAAGTCGTCTAAAGTAATGAATACTAGACTGATTATTTTTTATAGCAAACTGTTAGGTCAGAAAAATGGCTCTGAGCACTATGGGACTCAACTTCTGAGGTCATCAGTCCCCTAGAACTTAGAACTACTTAAACCTAACTAACATAAGGACATCACACACATCCATGCCCGAGGCAGGAGTCGAACCTGCGACCGTAGCGGTCGCGCGGTTCCAGACTGTAGCGCCTAGAACCGTTCGGCCACTCCAGCCGGCTAGGTCAGAAGGGACTACCATATTTAATGTGCTCCGGTATGCCACTGTGTAAACAAGACCCTTGATGAAGTTAGAACTGCATCTAAAGTATCGTTTACTTCAACTCTCAGTTCCTCGAGTATTATTCATAACAATTCGTATAGTAGCATTTACCTTCTGTTTTATGTAAGTGTAGTGTAATAGAACAAGCTCTGTAATGACCAGGTGTGGATAAAACGGAAAGAGAGCTTTGCTTCCCAGTAGGGAAATCTCGGCGGCGGCAGTAGGTCAGAGTGAAGCACTGCGTTGCCTTGGCCAGATTATGGTGTGCATTTCCACAGAGCTGTTAGAGTTTAGTTACGAGAATTATCGTCGCTTACTGCTTAACCTCCGGTGCTAAAATTGCGGTAGAATTTCATTTGCGCTTGAACTTAAATGCCAGACGGCGAGATTGCTTGCTGCAGAAATTGCTCCGCGAGAAATCTGCGAATGCGCGACATTTGATTTCTAGACAGACGTTTGCAGGATACTTAGTAGCTTAAGGAAATTGGCGGCACTATCTGTTCGATTCGTAATCAGGAGAGCAGTAGTTAAAATACTTAGACTTTACACTGTCATTTGGTTAATCTGAACTAAATAAGGCTGTTTTCTGACCAGTACCACAATCAATTTCATCGTGCACTGATATTTAGATGCGTAACGTCGTTGTTGCCAAACACTATAGTAAACTGTGGAAATGTGGTTATAGCAAATGAAACTACAATAGGAAGAAAGTTATTTCGTAGTTTCACGAACGTTGCCTGAAAGTTACTGTTTCTTTTTGTATGCGCCACCATTATTTTTTGGGTGATGTGAAATGATCTACATTCAGTATTTACAACTTTCGTCGAATATTGATTTTGGAAATTATTAGCAGGGGGTCACTTTTTAAAGAAGTCACCATTGTTTAAAGCCTGAATTGTTGGCTTTTGAGTGCTTAAGCAAAACTCTAGTGTGGTCTGAGTTGTCCTGTCACAGATTCAGTACCGTAGTCCAGTCTCTTTCGTCGCTAGTCGAGATAGAGCAGAATAAATCTGTAAGGCGTACTGGCTGATGAAATAAGTCAGGCTAACCTTTCACTTGTTAGTGATATTCAGATCATAAGAGAACAGCATTAGAATGATTAGTAAACGCTGTTTAAAAATCTTTCCTCGAATTCGGCAGGATGGATTGATAGAAACTATGGAAACGTCAGTCAGGATGGCCACACCGCTTTGAACTCTCGTCCCATCCAAGTATGATTCTAGAATCATCCACCGCGCTATCTCGTTTATCTAGTTGAGAAAGATGTCAAGCCGGCCGGAGTGGCCGGGTGGTTCTAGGTGCGTCAGTCTGGAACCGCGCGACCGCTACGGTCGTAGGTTCGAATCCTGCCTCGGGCATGGATGTGTGTGATGTCCTTAGGTTAGTTAGGTTTAGGTAGTTCTAAGTTCTAGGGGACTGATGACCTCAGATGTTAAGTCCCATAGTGCTGAGAGCCATTTGAAGCTTTATGAAAGATGTCAAAACAAAAAATTGATAAACGCCTTTCCAGATCCTAGGAATATTGTATTTCTTTGCCTTTACTTGGCCTTCATCTCTTTCATACGTTTTTGTGTGTTCGAAATAAAAGTTCCGCCTTTGCATAGATTGGCCAGCAATACGTCAAGTCCTTGAACGAAGCCATTGAGAGAAGACTATTTTGAACTACAAATCAGCCTTGTGGTTGATCATTTCTTTAGCTTTTATTTTAAAGCACCGCAATCGAGACAACCATTCCGTAAATTCTTTGGCAGCTTCATAATGTGATTCGTTCCCCATTATTTTAATAGATATTGCTTCTAGTCCTAATCGATACATGCCACAAGCACTGGCAGAGGACAATTTCTGTTCACAGTAAATACACTGCCGGAAAAAAAATCAGTGCACCTGGAAAGAAGATGCAGATTCTGATCCGATGACGGCATATACACCTGGGGAGGGACGGGTGGGTGGGGGGTGTAGTAGACGTATTGGTAATGGTTTTAACGTCGTCCACGAACAAGTAGCGTAGTGGCATAGCTACCAGAGCTCTACTTGTATCTGCCTTTCAATAGGAAATACAGCCAGAAGGTTGAGTGTGTTGCAAACGCGTGAAGCAAACAGGCAACCATGCCACAGAGACGCACTCGTGCTTTCTACAATCAGCTGAGAGGGCTTGAAATCGTGGCTTTGCGAGTGGCTGGATGGTCCTTTCGGAGAACTGCTAAGCAGGTTGAATGTGCTGCGTCAGTTAGGCAACGGTGCTAGTATCAGTGGTCACATGAGCGTTCCCACAGTCATAGTCGAGGTTCTGGACGTCCACGCAGCACAGATGTCCTCCAGGATCGTCGTACTTTAAGGGCAGCAGTGGCAGATCGTACTGGTACCACAGCACAGATAAGAGGAGTTGTGAGCTCAGATGTGTCTACACGAACTGTTGCGAACTGGCTACTAGCAGTGGGCTACGGGCACGTGAACCTCTAGCCGGTCTTCTACTCACACCACGTCATCGACGTGCTCGGCCCGACTGGTACCGTGTACGTGTATTGTGTGTGTGTATTGAACTGGGGACCTAGGAACGACGGAGAGGCCTCGTCCCGCCATAGCCCTGAGTGGTTCACAACCCCAGAACGGGCCACAGGAGTCCACCCACCTCACCCCACCGCCGCCCCACACCGAACCCAGGGTTATTGTACGGTTCGGCCCCCAGTGGATCCTCCCTCATATCAGACGAGTGTCACCCCAAATGTTTGCGTGGTAGAGTAATGATGGTGTTCGCGTATGTGGAGAGAGTGTTTGTGCAACAATCGCCGACATGGTGTAACTGAGGCGGAATAAGGGGAACAAGCCCGCATTCGCCAAGGCAGACGAAAAGCCGCTTTAAAAACTATCCACAGGCTGGTCGGCACACCGGACCTCAATCCGCCGGGCGCATTCGTGCCGGGAACCGGCACGCCTTTTCGCTCGGGAAGCAGCGCGTTAGACCGTGCGGCTAGCCGGGCGGGCTGACTGGTACCGTACATGGAATGACAAACTGTGGTCTTCAGTGACGAAAGCAGATTCTGCCTGCACGTAAGTGACGGTCGTTTGCGCGTACGACGAGACCTGGTGAGCGCTGACTTGTAGAGCGTATTCGTCCGAGGTACACCGGCCCATCCCAGGCCTTACGGTCTGTGGTGCGATGAGCCACCTTTGGTGCTTCCGGAGGGGACGCTAACCAGCGCTCAGTACATGCAGTGTTGTTAGACCCATTCTCTTGCCGTTCTTGTAACAGTAAGGTGCTGTGTTGTTCCAGCAGGATAATGCTCACCCACACACTGTCCGTAAAGTCAATGTCCTCTGCTATGCATGCAGCAGCCTCGCTGGCCAGCACGATCTCCCGACCTGTCACCAATCGAGTACGCGGGGGTGTGATGGGACGAAGAGTGACTCGTGTGACTCGTCAACCAACAACTCGTACAGAACTAAGTGAACAAGTTGAGCAGGCTGGCACGATGTATCCCCGGACAATATTCGCCATCTCTACGATCGACTGTGTAACCTCCCCCTCACTTATCGACCTTAATGACAGTGAAAAATGAAACCGCGTGTACCTAATGGGAATTTTGGAAAAGCAATCGTCACCGAAGTTAACCTGTCGGTAAAGAGGGAGGAAAGGGTTACATCTAAATGAAAGGAAAAATGCAAGTGAAACTGGTGGAAATTAATTTTGAAATAGGGACAAAGTTAATAAAGAAAGTAAATGTGCGGCCGTTACGTTAACAATCAACTAGCGGTAATTAGATATTTGAGATTTGGGGGAAATTACGGTCGCCAGTCCTATGGACAATTACTATAATAACTGAAAAGGAAAGGTTATTACACATATAATTAGCACTAGAAGCGTGGCAACTGAAGGTTGACACGTGTAGTGTGAAAACTGAAAGTTTGTCAGAAGTAATAAATTTCGCTACACTTAATTTAGCAAAAGAATTAATGAAACCGGAAAATCGAAAGTTAATTTAGTGACTGAAGTTAATAGTGAGCTTTCTTTCTGAAGCACATCCAAATACAGTTAGTGTTGGACTACCTCAACAATCATTTCTAAAGCTACTTGAATCTACGCAATTTAGAAAGAAGAGATTTAACTTTGAACTTGAATTAAACGATTCTGAACAATTAACAATAGTAAAATTTAGTACGTACCAAGCTGAGCTGCAGTCACAGGTAAGCTAAAATACGGTAACAAAACTCGCACTCTTAATTTGTGCTTGTGTAATCTAACTATTGTAACCAGCTATGAATACTTAAATTGAACTTTGAAATTAAAGCAGTGAAATGGAATTATGCTGGCGTTTGAATTTCAGCGATACTCGGGTTCATTTCGGAAAAGGAAGGGACCCTGCTTGGCAATGCAATTGAGAGAATGAGCAACAAAGGTTCATGCTAAGTTGCTGTAATTTTGCGAGGCAAATGGAACAATTTGAAAAGCTGAGCTCTGCCATACAGTTCTGAAACTTTACGTGCTTTTAGTCCTCCTTGTTGGTTGATTGAAGGTTTGAAGCCGTCGATCGAGGAGGTGGCGACAGTCACTCATTGTCGGCCGTCGCTGTTGCAGAAGCTGGATGTTGGCGCGCCTTCTTCTCGACACGGTCACCAGGCGAAACGGGCTCTTGATGTGCGCCAGCTAATGCTTCCCGTCCGCGACACCATGTCAGAAACTATCATCGCGAGTCGAGCGCAATTACATGCTGCCAAACCCCGAAAGCGCGGCAACTCGCGGGAGCGTCACACAACACACCTGCTCCACTCGCTACTCCAGCCAGACTCTCCCAGCTCTGCCCGCGCTCCACGCGGCAGAGTTAACACTACCAAAGATCCTACACACTTTGAGTCTTCACACGACCTATCGATGTAATCGTTAGATAGCAGTTTTCCCTAGGCAAGACCCAGCGTAAAAATACAAATAATATTTACGAAACAAACCAATTATACATCGACATAAATGCATAAATATATATATACAAATAGTAAAACAATTACAATATATAAAGACACAGAAATGTCATATATTCAGGTAACAAAAATAAGGAAAACAAATTATAGTACAATAGATGGAAATAGGAGGATATGCATTTCCGGCGTTACAACTGGATGCCAGAGTCAGCGCCTACATTGCCGCCTGCTGAGGCTGCACGACGTAGTAATATGGGTATTTCAGCAGGGCTCGATACCTGGTACCACAGAACAGTTTGCACTATTGGTCTGTAAATATAAGCATTTCATGTACTCCATATACACTGTCCGTCGCTTGTGGTCTCGCGGTAGCGTTCTCGCTTCCTGAGCACGGGGTCCCGGGTTCGATTCCCGACGGAGTCTCCCTGACCTGCCTCGAGATGACTGGGTGTTGTTGTGTCGTCTTCATCAAAATCATTCATCGCCCTTACGGCCGGAGGAAGGCAATGGCAAACCCCTCCACTAAGACCTGGCCTAGTACGGCGGTGCAGGTCTCCCGCATCGATCGTTCCCCTACGCTCTGTGAACGAGTATGGGACTTTATCATTATCCTCATGTACACTGTTGCAACAATAAATCTCGAGTGATTCGGAAACCGCTAAAAGGGTGTAGTATTTTTTCTGTAAGTGACAAGTGATGTAGCGAATAACGCCGGAAGCCCCAGGAGGCTGTTCACTGGTGGAGGCTGTTCACTGGTGGTGCTGCTGCACGTGGAGAAGTCGCAGCGCTATAGAATTGTAGCGAATTGGAGGACGATCTGCATAGGATTGACGCTTGGTTCAGAAATTGGCGTTGACCCTCAACATAAGCGAATATAACGCATTGTGCACAAATAGGTCTAAGACCTGTTATCGTATTGTTGCTCGATTGCGGAATAATCATCGCAAGCAGTCACATCCACTAAATATCTGTGTGTGTGCATACTAAAGGCAGGTGCCAGACTGAGATTCATTGGACGAATCTTGAGGGAGTGGCCTCTACTCACCGAGTAGGTAGCGTACAAAACATTCGTTCGATCAATAGTGGAGTATTGACCCTCAGTCGTGGACTCATACCAAGCAGGACCAAAAGTGGAAATAGAGAAGATCGAAAGAGGAGCAGTACGTTTCGTCACAACTTCGTTTAGTAAGCACGAGGAACGTCACGGAAATACTCATCCATCTTCAGTGGCAGACATTACAAGAAAAGTATTGTGTGTCAGGGTGTAGTTCGCTGTTAAAATTCCGAGAGGGTATGTTCCTAGAAGAGTCAGTGTGTTGCGTCCTTCCACATATTTCTCATGGAGGGGGTGTGGGATATATATATATATATATATATATATATATATATATATATATATATATATATATATATATATATATATTCGAGCTGCACGGACTACCAACACTCGTTCTCCGCCCTCAGCTTTTGCGACTGTAGGTAGAAAGAAGGGAGGTGACAGAATCATACGAGGTGTCCCCCGCCACACAACATAGGGTGACGTGACTTGCAGAGCAGAGTTGCAGATGTAAAGATGTGCGTTGGAAATTACGAAGAGAAACAGGAAGGCAAAGAAATGAGTCAGAGAACAGTTTGTAATGAAAATGAAATGAAGGTTAGTGGAGAATGTAGAAAGACGAATGAATGGTAGGCGGGCCAGTGAGTTATTTGGTGGATTGCAAGAAGTAAAGACAAATGGAAATGGAAACCTTTTGGGTGGTAGGTAGACACCATTCTGAAGCATGCAGGAGCTAAAGGCCTCATATCGTTGAACACGTTAATAGATGGTAATGTTTTTTCTCTCAGCGCGTGTCAGATGGGTCATGCTGATGATGATGTAATGAATTTCGAAACTGGTCATACTAACGTGTACATCAATGCTCCGCAAGCCACCTGACCGTATGTGGCGGAAGGTACTGCTGGTACCACTGACTGATGCCTTCTTCCTTCCCAAATGGCGCTTGGGAAGAATGATTGTCGGTAAGCCGCTCTGTTGGCTCTAATTTCTCGAATTATCTCGTCCTGGTAGTTTCACGAGATGTATGTCCGAGGAAGTAATACGTTGTCCGACTCTTCCCGGAAAGTACTGTCTCTAAATTTCAATAGTAAACCTCTCCGTGAGGCACAACGCCTCTCTTATAGCGTTTGCCACTGAAGTTTGTCGAGCATCTTTGTAAAGCTATCGCACCGACTAAAAAATCCCGCTGCTCTTCTTTGGCTATTCTCTATCTATCAGTTGGGATTGACCCGTGATATTTGTTTCTTAAATAAAATTCAGTTTCTCGTTGGCAGTTTGTTATTTTAAGATCACAGTTTCAGGGCACTGTCACCCATCTTAAGGTCTGAAAGTTTAAAAGCAAATGAGACCTAATGTTGGGTTTTAATTATTTCAAGCCGGCCGATGTGGCCGAGCGGTTCCAGGCGCTTCAGTCTGGAACCGCGCGACAGCTACGGTCGCAGGTTCCAATCCGGCCTCGGGCATGAATGTCTGTGTTGTCCTTAGGTTAGTTAGCTTTAAGTAGTTCTAAGTTCTAGGGGATTGATGACCTCAGATGTTAAGTCCCATAGTGCCCCAGAGCCATTTGAACAATTTTTGAACCCCTTGTAATACACACAAATCAAAACATAAATATCCATGAACACGATACAAGACAAAAGAACAGTTCCATATTCAGTAAGCAGTACATCAAGTTTTAATACTTCAACACAAATAGTGCAGTATATTATTGAAATTAATACATTCTCGAAAATCTTGGAATCCCTGGGGACGGATATCTTACCAGATTCAGTGTCGATAGCAGGCAAAATTGGTCAAAATTCTTGAGTCCCGGAATGGGTGAACCGTCTGTATACGGAATTAAGTCGGTTCGGAACCCCAGTGCGCGATTCTTGGTCACACCAAGCATTTTTTTTTTTTTTTTCGAAATGTAATTTCGTGGTTATTAACAGCTACCTGTTTTTACCCCTAGGAGTATTTCATTTTTCCTCCTCTTCTCTTTGTGGCAGTTATCTCAGGTTGGTATCCACCGCTGTATCGCTTTCAGTATATCAGTAGACATTAGGCGTGGCTAGGCGAAGCTAGGGTGTGGGGGAGGGTGGAGTGGGCTGGGAAGGAGGGATGTGGGAGGAGGAGGGGGGGGGGGACCGGAGAGATACGTGGAGGCACTATTCATGATCGGCGACAGGAGGTGGCGTGTAGCGGTAACTCTGCTCTTGTAGTCGGGCTTCGGCCGGAATGCCGGTTCTAACAAGACCGCACACGGCTTCGCACTGACAGCTTCACACGGCCCGCCCGGCGTAATTGTCAGCTGCGCTGTAATGAGCTCGCCAGCGGTGTATTTGTATGTGTGTGTGTGTGTGTGTGTGTGTGTGTGTGTGTGTAGGCGGCGTTGTCACGCGATGTCCCGGAGAACATACAAGCCCGCAGCCTGCGTTGTAAATCTGCGTGTATCGGCCGACTGCTGCACGCGCACGCGTCATTTAAATATAATGGGGCAACCGGCGGGGAAAAGCCCGCCCCCGTTTGCTCCGGGTTCGCGCCTTTGAAGCGACAGGCATTTCCATCTGAGCTGCTGTGTCGGATTATACGAGAGCGGCCGTGTGTAGCGCAAGAGCCTTCTGTTTCTCTGCGCCCCATATTTTCCCCTTTTGCTTCGTCTGCTTTATGCGCGTTTAAGGGAACAAAATGTTGCACCTCGAGGTTGTGTGTTACCATACCTGCAGGGTGGGTGAGAAGTCGCTCCCTAGTTTTAAATATCAATAAATTATGTATAAATGAATATTTGCACCGGAACAAGTTGTAGTTGGTCCTTAGGACTATAACAGTATGCAATTCCGCGTATCGGTGGTAGACAATGAAAACCTCGCTAACCTCGATTGGTTGACTTTTACAGGGAAAGCAAAAACGGTTTATTAAAAAAATAATATAAAGTGATACAGATAATGTTGCAACATGTGTAACTGTATAGTAGAAGTCTACTTATTCACGGATTTAAGAAATTCATGCGCTTTCAAATCTCACTTTGGTCATGGAGTTACTGGTTACTGGAATTTGAGATTTCACAGACAGTTGGAGTTGAGACGTTTCCATTGCCTGCCGTCGATATGCTCCTGCGTTGTCGACCTAACGATGTAAACTTATGAGCATGTCGTCAATGAATTTCTATAGGAAACTCATAGGTACGTTTGTGAGGACACCATGTAAGCTCCTCACTACGTGCTTCTGTATGAAACGTAGCCCAGATTTAACTCTCACTCTATAAAAAAAATCTACGTGGTACCAAAATTATGTACCCAGAAACTGTCATCCAACTTAAACTCGTATACTAACCTTTGACTGAATAGACCTTAATCTGAATTCAATTGTAACTGGTCTCAGAACATCTTGTCTTTAAACTACCGGGTGATCAAAAAGTCAGTATAAATTTGAAAACTGAATAAATCACGGAATAAAGTAGATAAAGAGGTATAAATTGACACACATGCTTGGAATGACGTGGGGTTTTATTAGAACCGAAAAAATACAAAAGTTCAAAAAATGTCCGACATATGGCGCTTCATCTGATCAGAATAGCAATAATTAGCATAACAAAGTAAGACATAGGAAAGGTGATGTTCTTTACAGGAAATGCTCAATATGTCCACCATCATTCCTCAACAATAGCTGTAGTCAAGGAATAATGTTGTGAACAGCACTGTAGAGCATGTCCGGAGATATGGTGAGGCATTGGCGTCGGATGTTGTCTTTCAGCATCAATAGAGATGTCGGTCGATCACGATACACTTGCGACTTCAGGCAACCCCAAAGCCAATAATCGCAAGGACTGAGGTCTGGGGACCTGGGAGGCCAAGCATGACGAAAGTTGCGGCTGAGCACGCGATCATCACCAAACGACGCGCATCTGTCGGACATTTTGTGAACTTTTTTTTTCTAATAAAACCGCATGTCATTCCAAGCATGTGTGTTAATTTTTACCTCTCTATCTACGTTATTCCGTGGTTTATTAAGTTTTCAAATTTATTCTGACTTTTTGATCATCCGGTAAATGCGCAACTGAAGTAAATTAAAATTTTCACTTACGTCGCGTCTTGATAACATTATTACAGATTTCTCTAAAGCACATCAGCAGACAGCAAGCAGGCAGCGGCTAAGCTAGATTTCTATTTTTAAATAAAATTTCCGAACAATTTTGAAAATATTGCATACCAAATGGTGCAATGTGGTAATACGTAATGATAAACTTTCTTTAAACTATTCCTATGAAATGACATTCCAAGACAACGTTTTTGCAATGAAGTATGTATTCAAAAAGATAGAGTAAAATTTCGCGTGGCCTTCACACATGACGTGCACATCGATAACTTAAAAATATCGAAACGACATGTCCTCCTTGTAACCTGTGATCCTCTCCTCTGATTCTTCCAGAGTGCGTGGGGTTGTTCGGTAAACCTCTTCATTGCCCCAGCCCCACACAAAGAAGGGTTGAGGTCGGGACTTCTCGGAGGCCATTCATGGGGTCCTCGCACAGCCAACGCCCTCGAAAGTGTTCATCCAGCCAATAACGAACGATGCACGCAGAATGAGGTGGTGCTCTGCCTTGCTGAAAAAGGATATGCGCAATGTTTCGCCATTGTGACATCAGTGGACATACTCATTCGTTCAACATCTGGAGATATCGGTTGCTGATCACATCTCGCAATATGAATGAACCAATGAAGCGATCTGCTGTGATACTGCACAAGACTGTCAGCTTCGCTCGACTTTGTGATTTTCCAATTCACATTCCTGGATTTGTTTCTGACCAGTAATGGCAGTTGTGTCGACTGACGAGTCCCCCACGATGAAATACCACCGTATGGCTCCGAGTAATGTTCTTGAACAAATTCCGCCAATAGTTATGCTATGACAACATATTTCCCCACATTCCATCTGCCTATCACAGTCCTCCAACGGTAATTCGTAAACATAATAGGGGCTTCCAAGGTTTCCAGATCAGGTCCTTTTTTAACACATCACGCATCGTGTGCTTGCTGACACCATTCTCGGGTGGTGCCTGGCGTGTTGATTTACCAGCGCTGCATCTGAAAATGTCCCTCCTGCCGCTGTCTTTTCTGGAGATGGCGCCACCGAACGTCCTCCTCGTGGTTTATCTACAACTGGCCCAGTTGTCATTAGCTTTGTGTGAAGATTGCTGATGGTGTTAGCATCATGTGTGGCATGAGGCCCACGAACACCCCGCCACCATCGCTCAACAAGGGCTACACATCGCCTCACTTAAAAAAACAGCGAAGCGACCTGGGCGCGCTCTTGTAAAGTCAGCATTCCTGCCATCTCGTCGTTCACCGTAAGAAGATGCTACAGACCCTCAGTGTATTCTCAGGGATCCTGTAACAAAATACGACAATAACAAAATACAACAATAAGTGTCAACAATCACAAAACGTATGGACATGTAAAACTAGGAGCTACTTTTCACCCACCCTGTTCATCACTGAACGGCTAAAAAATAGTTACCCATGTCGAACTGCATATCTTCCAGGGAAACAAAAATTTGGTTTTCAGTAGTCCTATGTTTCGTGTAACTATTGACCGAATTGAAAAATTTAAAACGCTATTATTATTACTCATTAAGAGGCATAATTTTAGGTTAAAGGTTTAAGACAGTAAGCGTAATATTAGAGTTAGAAAATATATTTATTTTGAGGCAGCGTAACTCATGGCGCGCAAATTACCCAGACTATTTTCATCCAGTATTTGAGAATGACAGCACTTACCGACTTCCAACAAACTTATACCTAATTTGTAACCGTTTCAAATTTTTTTCTCTCTGACACCCTCTACAAAATGTTCAAAGAAAAAAAGTTCATCGCTTACTGTATTTTCGCTGTTCACACAAAAGTACTTGAGCAGACTTGATCTTTTAATTTATTACTCTTTAGTAGTATATCTGTCCTTAATACATTTTGCAGACGCTATCCACATATAATTCTGAATATACCTGAAAAATTTAATCACTAATATATATAGTTCAGGAGTTGTGACATTATTAACATTGAGATGAGTGAAAAACTAGTGTTTTTAATTGTTTCATACATGGGATATAGATTCTTTATAGAATCGGGGATGGAGTTTACTGTGTTGGTATTTTTTCACAGATCTGGTCCTGGTAGTGAATCTTGAAAGTATTCGACTATCTAGGTATTTCTTCTAGGAGCTTTTTTAGGAGGTGAATCATTGTCTTAAAAGGATCTGAACCTACAAATATCTTATGCTGTAGCATTGGTATTCCATGACAAATGGAAACAAATTGTCGCGGATAAGAACTTAAAGCAATTTTCCAAGTCTGACGCGCAGTGAGTTTCGTTTTCAAATCGAATAACATCAAGGCAAAAGAAAAAGAAATGGCTTCTTACGATACCTGTGTACAAATTTTTATGTCATGACGAATCACGTGTATTTTGGAGCTTATTAAAAGTGCTCCGGCATACGGAAATTCGTGGGGTTGTATTATAGCGTGTGCATCAGCATATAGGGAATACTGAAGATTCCACTTGTTGTGATGCGTATTGTTTCTCAGGAAAGGTTGACTGGTGTAACCTTTTTAAGTAGTTGCAGTTTTTCACTTTCTATGGAAAAATGGAGCAACAAAGAAAAGAAACGGTACTGTTCTAATTGCTAAGAGGTTGTTTCTTGTGGCGTATTAGTGCACAAATGTTTTTCGACAGTGAACCGTGACCATATGCTGTAATAACTTCCATAATTGTCTTTTCGATTTTGTTTTCAACGCTTCATAGATGGGCATCTGAGTTCAAACTTGATCGTACTATCCTTGAAGATGTTCCGTGTAAAGGACGTTCCAAACTACATCCTGCGATGAAAACGCGGAGGAACTGCACAGTATGCTAAAGGATTACCAACGATCAGAAGTACACGAAATATTTCACGCCTTGGGCATAGAAGAAGAAATAGTACGGTGCGGAGGTTGAATATGAGGGAGTTTTCTGTAAATGACTATGCATTATCGAATGTCAGCATCTTTTAACACAGAAGGCAACTGATTTTGTGCGGTGATTTCCAGCTCAAGATGATACTTGGTTCCACCCTTTCACACCAGAAACAGAAGTGCGAACACAGCATTGGTGGAAGCTTTCGGACCTGCACCAGAAAAGGCGAAGTCGATTACATCTACCAACATTTTCTGGGGTGGGAAAATCTTCTTACTGATTACGTTGCGAAGGGTAAAAAAACATGAGATTATCACACACATCTTGCATTCCAAGAGTATGAAAAAACGTGAGACGAGTCATGAGTTACTAGAGAAAGATTTTTTTTTTTATCGTGTCAGTGCACCTTCCGACAAAGGCAGTCTGACAGTGCGAAACGTGAGGATTTCAAATATTGTTGGATCATCCACCCTACTTACCCAATTTGACACACCTTGACTCTTGCCCATTAGCATATGAAATTTGTGTCTGGCCTACATGAAAATGGCAGTGGTCGATGGGTATCTTACAAATTCATAATGTCACTTCAGAGATAAAAGCGCTCACTGGAAAAACATTGCACAACGTGTCTGGATCTAAAACGGATTGTGTGGAAACGGAAGTGTATTTTTATGCCTCGGCATAAGTCTTTCAGTGTAAAACCTAAAAATTTTCACTCTCGTTTCGTAAGTGAGAGATTACTGAGATGACAAAAGTCATGGGATAGCGATACACACATGTACAGATGTATATACAAGGGTAGTACATTGGTGGAGATGTCATTTCTACAAAGATGATTCATGTGAAAAAGTTTCTGTCGTGATTATGGCCGCACAACTGGAATTAACAGATTTGAACGCGGAATGGTACACTACTGGCCATTAAAATTGCTACACCACGAAGATGACGTGCTACAGACGCGAAATTTAACCGACAGGAAGAAGATGCTGTGATATGCAAATGATTAGCTTTTCAGAGCATTCACACAAGGTTGGCGCCAGTGGCGACACCTACAACGTGCTGACATGAAGAAAGTTTCCAACCGATTTCTCATACACAAACAGCAGATGACTGGTGTTACATGGTGAAACGTTGTTGTGATGCCTCGTGTAAGGAGGAGGAATGCGTACCATCACGTTTCCGACTTTGATAAAGGTGGGATTGTAGCCTATCGCGATTGCGGTTTATCGTATCGCGACATTGCTGCTCGCGTTGGTCGAGATCCAATGACTGTTAGCAGAATATGGAATCCGTGGGTTCAGTAGGGTAATACGGAACGCCGTGCTGGATCCCAACGGCCTCGTATCACTAGCAGTCGAGATTACAGGCATCTTAACCGCATGGCTGTACCGGATCGTGCAGCCACGTCTCGATCCCTGAGTCAAAAGATGGGGACGTTTGCAAGACGACAGCCATCTGCACGAACAGTTCGACGACGTTTGCAGCAGCATGGACTATCCGCTCGGAGACCATGGTTACGGTTACCCTTGACGCTGCATCACAGACAGGAACGCCTGTGATGGTGTACTCGGCGTCGAACCTGAGTGCACGAATGGCAAAACGTCATTTTTTTCGGATGAATTCAAGTTCTGTTTACAGCATCATGATGGTCGTATCCGTGTTTGGCGACATAGCGGTGAACGCACATTGGAAGCGAGTATTCGTCATCGCCATACTGGCGCATCACCCGGCGTGATGGTATGGGGTGCCATTGGTTACACGTCTCGGTCGCCTCTTGTTCGCATTGACGGCACTTTGAACAGTGGACGTTACATTTCAGATTTGTTACGACCCGTGGCTCTACCCTTCATTCGATCCCTGCGAAACCCTACATTTCAGCAGGATAATGCACGACCGCATGTTGCAGGTCCTGTATGGGCCTTTCTGGATACAGAAAATGCTCTATTGCTGCCCTGGCTAGTACATTATCCAGATCTCTCACCAATCGAAAACGTCTGGTCAATGGTGATCGAGCAACTGGTTCGTGACAAATCGCCAGTCACTACTCTTGATGAACTGTGATATCGTGGTGAAGGTGCTTGGGCAGCTGTACATGCACACGCCATCCAAGCTCTGTTTGACTCAATGCCCAGGCGCATCAAGGTCGTTATTACGGCCAGAGGTGGTTGTTCTGGGTACTGATTTCTCAGGGTCTATGCACCCAAACTGCGTGAAAATGTAATCACATGTCAGTTCTAGTATAATATATTGTCCAATGAATACCCGTTTATCAACTGCATTTCTTCTTGGTGTAGCAATTTTAATGGCCAATAGTGTAGTTGGAGGTAGACGCATGGGACATTTCGTTTCGGAAATCGTTAGGGGAATCAGTAGTCCGAGATCCACAGATACAAGAGTGTGCCGAGCATGCCAAATTTTAGGCATTACCTCTCACCACGGACAACACATTGGCCGATGGCTCTCAGTTAACGACATCGAGCAGCGGAGTTTGCGTAGAGTTGCAACTTGTGTGAAATAACCGTAAAAATCAATATGGGATGTACGATTAAAGTATCTGTTAAGAGAGTGTGGCGAAATTTTGCGTTAATGGGCGATGGCGGCAGACGACCGACGCGAGTGCCTTTGCTAACAGTACGCCTCTGCCTGCAGCGCCTCTACTACCCATGTCGGATGGACCCTAGATGACTGGAAAACCGTGACCAGGTCAAATGAGTCCCGATGGTGGGGTTCGAGTGTGGTGCAGACCCCAATAATCCATGCATCCAAGTCGTCAATAAGGCACTGTACAAGCTGATCGTGGCTCCATAATGGTGTCGGCTGTGCTTGCATGGAATGGGCTGTGTCCTCTGATTCGACTGAACCGATCGCTGATCGGAAATGGTTATGTTCGGGTACTTAGAGACTGTTTTTAACCATTCATGGACTTTATGTTCCCAAACAATGATGGAATTTTTTTGGATGACAATGTTCCAGATCACCCTGCCACAATTGTTCGCGGTTGGTTTGAAGACCTTTGTAGATGATTCGAGCGAATGGTCTGGGAATCCAGATCGCCCGACATGAATCCCATTTAACATTTATGGGACATAATCGATAGGTCAGTTCGTGCTCAAAGGCCTGCATCGGCAACACGTTCACACTTATGAACGACTCTAGAGACAGTATGGCTCAACATTTCTGCAGGAGATTTCCAACGACTTGTCGACTCTATGCACTACGCCGGGGAAAAGGAAGTCTGACATGAGGTATCTCATACTTCTGACACCTCGGTGTACTGCTAGTTGTGCTGTGGAGGGTAGATGGTCTTGAAGCTGAGGCTGGTGGTCGGCCTCGCGTAGGAAGTTACGTGAGGCGGTATGCCACCGCACCCACCGACTTCTCCGCAGAACCCGTTTGCTGCCGCTCGCCGCTGATTTATGTGGAACGCACATCAAGAGGCGATGTGTGCGTGCTGGCGAGCTCTTAATTCTTGTGCCGGCCCCGTATTTACTTACGGCGCTGGATGGCATGCAGTCGGAGCGCTGATAACGTATCTTCGCATTGCCGGTGACCGCATCTAGATTGAGATAGTCGCTCACGAACGCCTGCGAGCGCATAAACTGGTATCGCTAGTACCGAGCAGGACACTTTGAATTCCAGACTGCGATACTCTCCAGCGGCAAAAGTAGAATAAAAGTCCGGTTTCGAACAAATGACGGGGTACACGAAGGCGAGTGTAGCAATAGGTACATTTGACATCCGTTACTTGATAAAGAACTCCTCCAGGCTTCTAAGCGTTCTATGGGCTTCTTCGATATGCATTAATGTCGCTCTTGTGTGTTTTACCGTGCTATATACCCATCATCCATTAAGCCGTCCTCTCACGGGACGTGAAAATGCACGTGGATGAAAAGCTGCTGACGTCAGAGCGTGGATTCCTCGTTCCACTCTACTGCGAAGCATGAAATAAAAAATACGGCTGTCAGATTTTTATCTCGTGGAGAGGAACGTCGCCAAACAAAATGCATTATCGTTTTTACCTCGTAAGTGGAACTTACGAGATGCCATATTGTGTGAATTTAAACTTGGCATTCGGTGGGTTTTTTAATCACAGAGTAGGTGATATGAACATAAGCTGTTTCACAGCATCATCAAATTAAGAGTCTCTCGAAAATTCATCGTTTTAGCTACGATTTGTTGTAATATAATGAGAGAAACTTCACAGTGGTAGTTACAGGCTTCATGTAACTGATGTGTTATAACTTGCGTACTATGAAAGTAAACAGATTCAGCGATACAGCACAATGATGATCTATAAAAAGTGAGTCGTTTGGATTCCAATTATCATAGTTAGTTATCAAAGAATGACACTATTGGATCTTTAGGCAGTATATAGCACATATGGAGACCTGGCTGCCACGTTGAAGATACAGCGTTGATAACATCCTTAGCTGTGAACGCAAAGATAACAGGATGGCATCCACTACCTGCCACATTTTTTAAAATATTCTGAGTCTTTCTTCGTAATTTCATTGATGTGGTACCTGCACGATTCGATATTTATTGTAAATAATGTATTTTGTAATTACCGAACGAGGTGGCTCTGGGGTTAGCACACTGCACTCACTTTCTGGAAGACGACGTTTCAGACCCTCGTTCAGCCATCCAGATTTAGGTTTTCCGTGATTTTCGTAAATCACTGTAGGAAAATTCCGGGATGGTCCCTTTGAAAGGGCACAGCCGATATCCTTCCCATTCCTCCCATCCCCCATTTTCTGCAATTCTGGTTGGAAAGACGGACAACTAGAATGTTTTCCTCAGCGGCCAGAAATCTTAGCGTGACTGACAGTCAATGTCAGAAAGTAAACACAAGTTACACACTGGAAGTTTTTGCTATTATCTTTGTATTATAGACCGTCTCATATTTGTCTCTCGCCGGTTAAATATCGTTTTCCTGTTCCACTCAAATGAAACTACGAAATGAGTCTCGATCTTGAAGTACGTTACTTCACAGTTCTTGTTGTCAACGCGACATTGAGAAGAGGCATATTATGCATGGGCGAACTGACGTTAGATGCTATGATTTAACTGTATTTATTTTAAAACCGAAAATGAGATAAAGATTGATAGATAGTGTGGTATCCGCCACTATTAAATCTCCCCACCGAGCAGTGGCGCGCTTCATTACGCGCGGCCGAGAATCTCATCGTTGGCCGCACTTCTCTATGCACACTAGCATCGCAGGCCGCTTTCGCGCGCGCGCTTCAAGCCACAGCGATTGGTCACAGTGACCCCACCTGCCGGCTTTATTCACTGTGGAATCTTATTTAACGCCGCCGCCACCCACGTCTACAAGCCAGTTCTCATCGTGCTATATTCTACTCCAAAACTCGGAAGTGCTACGCTGCGGTGGACTGTTTCGTCTCTTGGACTCGTGTACCTGCTGCTATATGTTGACTTGGCTGCGCTCTGTACTTAGAATCTGGCTGCCATACTGGAACTGGAACTGCCTCTGGAGAGCGTTGAGGTCGCAAATCACGATGAGGAGCACGTTATGTTTTCATGAGATGTAGCAGGACATTTTCGGAGCGTGTAGCAGCTACGACAGACACCACGTTTGGAGCGCGTCGTGATAAGAAACACGTCCCGTGTGAGGACGGCTGTAGGTCGTCGTCCCGATGTTTTGCTATCGTGTGGAATGCAGCAAAGAACTTCCTCAGGCCATTTGTCATCCATTCTGCTGTCTACTTCTCGCGGCAACAATCAGTGCATATTCATTATGGTCCTTAGGCCATTGTTAATTCCATAAATTATCTGGGAGTAGGCATTAGGAGTGATTTCAAATGGAATGATCATATAAAGTTGATCGTCGGTAAAGCAGATGCCAGACTGAGATTCGTTGGAAGAATCCTAAGGAAATTCAATCCGATAACAAAGGAAGTAGGTTACAGTACACTTGTTCGCCCACTGCTTGAATATTGCTCAGTGTGGGATCCGTACCAGATAGGGTTGATAGAAGAGATATAGAAGATCCAACGGAGAGCAGCGCGCTTCGTTAGAGGATCATTTAGTAATCGCGAAAGCGTTACGGAGTTTATCTATAAACTCCAGTGGAAGACACTGCAGGAGAGACGCTAAGTAGTTCGGTATGGGCTTTTGTTGAAGTTTCGAGAACATACCTTCAGCGAGGAGTCAAGCAGTATATTGCTCCCTTCTACGTATATCTCGCGAAGAGGCCATGAGGATAAAGTCAGAGAGATTAGAGCCCACACACAGGCATGCCGGCATTATTTCGTTCTACGAACAATACGAGACTGGAATAGAAGGGAGAACTGATAGAGGTACTCAAAGTACCCTCCGCCACACAGCGTCAGGTGGCTTGCGGAGTATGGATGTAGATGTAGATATGCAAATGATCATCACTTCAGTGCAACAGCACAGATTAGGTATCAACAGCGCCACCTACATTGTGTGTGTAAGGAAAGATTACGCAGTTGGTTTCTCATTAAGAATCGCATTTGATCGTTGGTTGTTCGCGAGAATATCGTGTTATGCATCGTATTGGAAATACGGTAGCGGCAAACCGTGACCCATTGAGACTGCGGTTTGTAATTCCATATTTGAGTTGACGCTCGCTGCAGTTTCACGGGTTCAGGAGAGACATAAAAATGGTTCAAATGGCTCTGAGCACTATGGGACTTAACTTCTGAGGTCATCAGTCCCCTAGAACTTAGAATTACGTAAACCTAACTAACCTAAGGACATCACACACATTCATGCCCGAGTCAGGATTCGAACCTGCGACCGTAGCGGTCTCCCGGTTCCAGACTGTAGCGCCTAGAGCCGTTCGGCCACCCCGGCCGGCGGAGAGACATACTCGACGCTTGCAGCTTCTCGGCGGCCTCACTTGGCTAACGCCCGGCTTGCGCGTGCAGGATCACAGCTATGTCACATAACTCGTGTCAGAAAATGTAATTGTTAGCAACAAGACAGTTATCAACATGGACAGTGAGAGGACGTCTAGAGCATCATTGACTGTGAGCACGGCGACCATCTTTGAAACTTCATTTGACGTGACAGCAGAGAGGTGCACTTACATTGGTGCACCTCAGGACACGGAAGAGACACCGCGTTGTCGTTTCGAACAAGTCTCGGTTCTGTGACAGCATCACGGTGGATGTATCCCTGTGTGGGGACTACGAAGAGAACGAACGTTATCAGATTGCATTTGTCACATGCGTGCCCAGCAGCTGAAGTGAAGGTATTGAGTGCCTTGGGTACACAGCAGGCTCACATCTGGTTCGTAAAGCTGCTAATTTGGACAGCAGGTGTTACATTTCTAACGCGTTGAGAATGATGGCTGTGTCCTGTTTGACAGGTCTTTGTAATATGTTTCAGCAAGATAACGCAAGACCGCATGTTCTGACCCACCTCAGTACAGAGGATCCCAGCACTGAGTTGAAGCAACGTGGAATGACGTACCTGTAGCTCAATTCGGCTCCGTGCCCAGCAGAGCTGGAACTCTTTCCGTAAATTGCTCCAGGCAAATTCCGAGATGGTTCTTTTGAAAAGAACAGGGCTGATTTTCTTCCCCTGTTGTATTTCTACAATAATAATTTATATGACCTGACGCAGATAGTATCTAATGTGTGTTCGCTAGATGGGTTGTTTAACCTTGTTCTGTTCATTCAAATCCAGCTATGCTGCACAAGGGCTGAAATGCGCTAATCATAGTATATTAGCAAGACTGTTCACTTTCCAGTTCTGCATCGTGGTTATAAGCAGCAGGGAATCCGCATTTGTGCCATTGAGGCATTGTACGTGAAGGGTGAACGGGTTGCTCATTATTGTATTTTTGAAATGAAATTACGTAATCATATCATCTGCTGATAAGGGAAAGACGGTCATCCGTCTGCGTAGAAATAAATCTTTAAACATGAAAACTGAGGTTCAGAAAATAGCAAGGAAAACGCTAGACACGTACCAGAAACTTAATACCATATGTTCTTAAAATCAGTCGGAACTATCTTTAACATTTTTTAGTCACAAACTCGGTCCAAAATTCGCCCACAATCGCACTTAATTCTCTCAAAATTTATGAAGTTGTCCTCCAACTATAATAATATTCTGGGCAACTGCATTCAGTATCTCGACGAAAGCTCAGACTGTATTAGACCCAATTCATTACAGTTCTCTCCCTCTCTTAATTTAAAAAATTAGGAGGAATAAGTCTTCTCCATTATCCAGAGAGCGCAACACACTATCGCAGTGGTCGTCAAACTCTGGCTCGAATCAAGTGCTTGTGCCCCGCGGATCTCAGCCGTATTTTATAATAATAATAATCCAGCAAATACCAAACAACAGAATCTAGAAACATCAGCTAACGTTAATAGCTTGCTAAGAATACGAGATACATCCAGAAAGTAAGTTTCCGGATGTTGTTTCCTTTTAAGTAGACGTATTTAGCCGGGAAAAGTGCGCATGCGCAACAGATCTATGATATGACAGTCAAATGCCGGCCGGTCAGTTCCCGCCAGTACCTCGGCAGCAGTGACCCGAAATTGCGTCTCATGTCCTTCTCCCGCTGCCTGCGAGGTTCTGTCGGTGATACGGTTCCTTGATGCACCAAACATAGCGCCCATCGAAATTCATCGTCAGCTCTGTCAGGTCTATGGGCAGAACATCACGAGCAAACAGATGGTTTGTCGCTGGGGTACGCTTTTTTCCGAAGGTTGTCAAAGCATCAATCATGAAGAGCACAGTGGGCGACCGTGCCTCATAATTGATCACGTGGTTGAGGTGGTGCAGTAGTGCATCCTGGAGAACCTTCGCTTCACTATTACGTAGCTCAGCAGCAATTTTGCGCAGGTATCATGATCTTTGTTGCTTGAAATTGTCACTAAGCACATGCCGTTCAAGGAATTGTGTGCTATGTGGGTGTCGAACAATTTGACACCAGAGCACAAAATGAAATGCTTTGGGAACAGCACTGACATTTCTGCAGCGGTATCATGATGGCGGCGACGGTTCTTCGACAGGATCGTTGACCCCTAGAGGAACCGAGCAGCAGCCAATGCGTTGACGTCACAGTGGATCTTCAGTCAGTACGAAATTCAAACAACGTGTGTCGGTACAGAAAGTGATGTGCACTGTGTTCTGGGACTGGAAGGCCATGTAAAACAATGCAGAAACTGCGACGTGCCATTCAGAACAAGATGCGTGGAATGTTTATTTGCAGGTGTTTTGCTGCTCTATGACAATGCTCGTCCACATACGGCTCAGCGCACAGTAACTGTTTCGCAGAAATTCGGCTGGGAGCTGTTTGATCATCCAGCTTGCAGTCCTGATCTTGCTCCCAGCGATATCCATCTGTTCGTGCACCTCAAGAAATTCCTGTTATCCGGCCAGATTTTGATGACGACGAAGAGCTGAAGACAACTGTTACATGCTGGTTCCATTCACAGACGACAAGACTTCTACGACACACGAATACAAAAGATGATCCCACAATGTGACAATTGCTGACTATGTCGAAAAATAGCTCAAACGTTGCTGTACGTTTTGCCAATAAAGTTTTTCATGTAATTCTGTTGTCTTTGTTTTAAAAAAGTAGGGAAACTTACTTTCTGGGTGCTCATCGTATATTTCTCGTGCTCAGTAACCAACACAAAGACTTACAAAGACAGTAAACTTTTGCCGGCCTGTATGGACGAGCGGTTCTAGGCGCTTCAGTCTGGAACCGCGCGACCGCTTCAGTCGCAGGTTCGAATCCTGCCTCGAGCATGGATGTGTGTGATGTCCTTAGGTTAGTTAGGTTTGAGTAGTTCTAAGTTCTAGGGGGACTGATAACCTCATATGTTAAGTTCCATAGTACTCAGAGCCATTTGAACCATTTGACAGTAATCTTTTAAGATGTGCTTAATTTTAATTGGTGTTGGTGAATTCGGGCGTGAGCAAAGTAAAGTTTGCCGCTTACTTAAGGGCAACTATGGTAATTAGCCCGGCCACTGCCGGCTTAGTAGAAGTGAGAGGGGGAATATTTTAATGTTTGTCTTCCAATGCTGACAGTTCACGAAAGTTCGCAACTCTCTCCGATCAGCTACTGTGGCATGAATATCACATGGAAGTAACATGAACTCGTGAATGCGCGTTATAAAGACGGTCGTCCAACTGTGGTACATGCCTTGTAGCAAATAATATGAAATCAAATAAAGGATGTTGTTGTTGTTGTGGTGGTCTTCAGTCCTGAGACTGGTTTGATGCAGCTCTCCATGCTACTCTATCCTATGCAAGCTTCTCCATCTCCCAGTACCTACAGCAGCCTACATCCTTCTGAATCTGCTTAGTGTATTCATCTCTTGGTCTCCCTCTACGATTTTTACCCTCCACGCTGCCCTCCAACACTAAATTGGTTATTCCTCGATGTCTCCGAACATGTCCTACCAACCGATCCCTTCTTCTCGTCAAGTTGTGCTACAAGCTCCTCTTCTCCCCAATTCTATTCAATACCTCCTCGTTAGTTATGTGATCTACCCATCTAATCTTCAGCATTCTTCTGTAGCACCACATTTCGAAAGCTTCTATTCTCTTCTTGTCCAAACCATTTATCGTCCATGTTTCACTTCCATACAAGGCTACACTCCATACAAATACTTTCAGAAACGACTTCCTGACGTTTAAATCTATACTCGATGTTAACAAATTTTCCTTCTTCAGAAACGCTTTCCTCTTTCTTCTGATAACGACGTCCTCTTGGGTACTCCCCGCCCGGAGATCCGAATGGGGGACTATTTTACCTCCGGAATATTTTACCCAAGAGGACGCCATCATCATTTAATCATACAGTAAAGCTGCATGCCCTCGGGAAAAATTACGGCTGTAGTTTCCCCTTGCTTTCAGCCATTCGCAGTACCAGAACAGCAAGGCCATTTTGGTTAGTGTTACAAGGCCAGATCAGTTAATCATCCAGACTGTTGCCCCTGCAACTACTGAAAAGGCTGCTGCCCCTCTTCAGGAACCACACGTTTGTCTGGCCTCTCAACAGATGCCCCGCCGTTGTGGTTGCACCTACGCGGTGCGGCTATCTGTATCGTTGACACGCAATCCTCCCCACCAACGGCAAGGTCCATGGTTCATGGGGGGGAGGAAAGGCTGTTACGGAAATGAGCGTTTGGCGTCATTGGCCGGGAGGCCCCGTACGGGGCAGGTCCGGTCGCCTAGGTGCAGGTCTTATTACATTCGACGCCACATTGGGCGATCTGCACGCCGGATGGGGATGGAATGATGATGAAGACAACACAACACCCAGTCCCTGAGCGGAGAAAATCTCCGACCCAGCCGGGAATCGAACCCGGGCCCCTTAGGACGGCAGTTCGTCACGCTGACCACTCAGCTATCGGGGTGGACAAGGCTGTTATAATAGAGATCCAGTTACATTAATGTGACCACCGACCATGTTCGACTTTGACTTACAATAGCCACTCACAAACGGCCAGGTGAACGTCGGCTGCGGAGATGCTCCCGTGCCAATAGACTTGCATCTGTTGCGCAGATGAATCAAGGGGCCACTAACAGTACCTCCTCAACTACAGTTCAGCGAACGTCGTTCCATATGATCCTCCGTAGCGGGCGGCTGGTTCATACTTGACCCTGCTGACTGCAGTTCATCGGCGACGAGGATCGGATACTGCGAGCCAATACCGCAACTCGATGTCCACAGAGTAGCGCCAGGTGATCTTTTTTTTAGATGAATCACTTTTAATGCTCCATTGGACAATGGCTCTTGGCATGTACGACGTGGAGCGTGCGAAAGCAAACACCTTGCAAGGGTCCAGCCCACAGGAGGGAGCGTTATGTCCTAGGGAATGTTCTCGTGGCATTACCTGAGGGATCTCGTCATTCTGGAAGGCACAATGTGTCAACACAAAGATGCACCTATCCTTGGCGACGATGTCCTCCCCTACATGCAGTCTGTTTTCCCATGGCACGATGGCATCTACCTGCGGGACACTGCAACATGACACACAGCTGGTAATGTACATGCATGGTTCGACGGGCACCAATATGAGCCTACAGGCCACCAAACTACCCGGATTTAAACCCAGTTAAGAATCTGTGGGAACACTTTGATCGAACTGTTCGAGCCACGGATCCTCAACCTGGAAACCTAGCGCACTTTAAGAACGAAAACACTTTTTCACGCTGGTCTCCTTACATTCTGGTTTGTTATAGTGTAAGTACTGTTGTACAGCGATACAGAAGACGTTGCGTTCCCTCCTAGTGCTTCCAGTTTTGCTAAACGATGAAGAGTGATTTGTCCTCTCGGTACAGTATGCGATGGTGACCACATCTCAAAGGAGTGAAGCTTATTTATTCCCGGGCCCCTATAGAAGCAGAGACAAGTTGTAGCTCGTAGAACCAGAGTATACTTGAGATTCTGAATTCGCGTTTCATTTACTAGTATCGTGATTTGTGACGAAGATATCGTGTCAAAAATCCGCGCTGAGTTACATTTGTTTGGGTTTTCTATCATCAGACATGTCATATCAATTCTCGCAGGCAATTACACCCTAGCTTTTTTTTCATATTTGTGAATTCTGAAAGTAACCCACCTGATCTTGTATGTATTGTTAACCGTCTCACACCAGACGAGTGTAACCCTTATGCTTGCGTGGCAGAGTAATGGTGGTGTACGCGTACGTGGAGAACTTGTTTGCGCAGCAATCGCCGACATAGTGTAACTGAGACAGAATAAGCGGAACGAGCCTGCATTCGCCGAGGCAGGTGGAAAACCGCCTAAAACCATCCACAGACTGGCCGGTTCACCGGACCTCGACACAAGTCCGCCGGGCGGATTCGTGCCGGGGACCAGGCGCTCCTTCCCAATCGGGAAAGCGGTGCGTTAGACCGACCGCACGGCTAACTGGGTGGGCTGACCTTAATACTGTGCACTTGTCTGAGCCTGACATTTGGAATTCAGTACTCATTTTCTAAAGCACTTGGAAAATACTCCTGAATAACCTCTGAAATTTTGTTCGCGTTCATCAACGCAGAGCTGGAATACTGCCGTACACTGTTTGACAAGATGTGATTGGTTGTTCTTATACGTCATGGAATGAAGCAGCCAGAGCGCACTGATCTCTTTCTGCTCTCCTCGTACACCTGAGCACTAGCAAGAGACGTTTATAGCGTTACTGTTATTAACTCTTACTCCCAAAGATGCGACGAGCGTATTTAGACTTCCTTTTTCCTTTCCGCTGAAATGAACTTCACAGCGACACATACAAGCTATCCAGGAAGGTAATATAATAAAGACTTGTTCTACATAGACGTACACGATCATCAGGTATAAAAGAGCTGCATATTGCGTACTTAATACCTGTAACTGTAATCATCGGCAAAAAACCCTCACTCATGCTACAAACTGAATTCTACAGTTGCCCTTTGTTTCCAGCGTGGAACTCATTGCTTTGGGGTTACTGTTTTATCTCCCGATAGCTATCAGAATCCGTAGCGAAGTTGAAAGGGCCAGACTTTTTATCTGGCGTAGAACTTTTTAATTTGCTCGAGCGGAATTGGCGGCTTTGATCATGCAGGAGTTTCCCCCTCTGCTTCGTCTACGACGTGAAATGCATCGCTTCGTTCCTCCAGCGATGCACTCTATGTATTTTATACGGAAATGAATCTAGAATTAGAAAAAAAGGTTGTTCTCTTTATTACTGATACATCTCGCGAGGGACTGACTGGAAGAAAAATTCTGTAAACATTCTTTGTCGGGTTCGCAGTGCAGGAATGTAATTTCGCCAGTACACGCGCTGCGGAGAGAATGGAAAAGGCTTCATAATACCATCAAGACTGATTGACAGTGAGAGAGACAGGAAAATAATAGTAAAAGAACACTTAACTGTGCGAGTATCTGATGCGGCAGGCTGCTTCGTCACCAACCGTCGATTGCGAACAGAGCTGGGTCGATGGAAAACAGTATGTTGGCAGAGGTAATCAGTACTTGTTCCCGTTCACAATGGACCTTGTAAGCTCGTTCAAAAGCAGGCGGATTTCTTCTCCGGTTGACTGCTATGCTCGCGTATAGCCCGAAGGCGCTAGCCTCTTACCTAGCTTGCGTTTATCGCGAATCTCTCACTCAGCCATAAGTCCCAAGCGACTGGAAGAAAGCACAGGTGACTCCTTTGTATAAAAAGGCAAAAGGATGGACCTGCAGACTTACAGACCAATATCCCTAACATCGGTCTGCTGCAGAAACCTGAAACACATTCCGAGTGCAAAAATAAGAAAAATTTCTTGAGATCGGAAAGCTTCTGTCCAGGAATCAGCACGGTTTTATAAAGTATCGCTCGTGCCAGTCTTAGTTTGCCCTTTCCTCACATCATATCCTGGAAACTATGGATTAATTGCAACAGGCAGGTTCCACAACCCTAAGTTTTCGAAGAGTGTTTGACACGGTTTCCCACGACAGACTGGTTAACGAAGGTACAAGCGTACGGAATAAGTTCCCACACCTTTAAGTGGCTCGAAAACTTCTTAAGGGGGGTAGGACGTCAAACGGACCGACTTGGAGCAGGAGAGACATCACAGAACACTTTAATTTCCAGTGTCTATACTTTTACAAATAAATTCTTAAAACTTTGTCAGCATCACCAGGAAGGATTCAGGATTCACACTCATTGCAGTGGAAGTTCGAAAACATAGCAAAATAATTTTTTTACGTGTGAAATTTCATCATTTTTTTTCACTAACTAATGGCTGCATTTGTTGCTATAGGTACACTTTTCTTCATAAGTCACAGAGATTCTTCGATGAATTTTGCACAGCATACATACCATACTTACAGGTGTATGAAACTCTAGAATTTATTTAATTTATGAAGAAACGATTGATCTGTTGTATTTTAAACTTCAGGTTTAGAAAAAACACAAATTTTGTAGTTAATTACCTCAATTTTTACCACAGTTTTTAATAGATTTGGAAAATTCTAGAGTTTCATACACCTTTAAGTATGGTTTGTATGCTGTGCAAAATTCATCGATCCATCTCTCTTACTTATGAAGAAAAGTGTACCTATAGCAACAAATACTGCCATCAGTAAGTGAAAAAAATGATATTTTACATGTAAAAAAAATTACTTCTTTTTGTTTTCGAACTTCCACTGCTATGAGTGTGAATTCTGAATCCTTCCTGGTCATGCTGACAAAGTTTTATGAATGTATTTGTAAAAGTATAGACAGTGGAAATTAAAATGTCCTGTGGTGCCTCTCCTGCTTCAAGTCGGCCCGTTTGACGTCCTACCACCTTAAGTAATAGAACGCAGTATGTCGTTCTCGACGTTGAGTGTTCATCAGATACAAGGGTACCGTCAGGAGTGCCACAAGGAATTGTGATAGGACTGCTACTATTTTCTGTATACATAAATGGTCTGGCGTACAGGGTGGGCAGCAATCTGCGGTTGTTTACTGATGATGCTGTGGTTTGTGGTAAGGTGTCGAAGCTGCGTGACTGTAGGGAGATACAAGATGACTTAGACAATATTTCTCGTTGATGTGATGAATGGCAGCTAGCTCTAAATGTAGAAAAATGTTTTTCTGCTCATCCGCATTAACTTACAAACCCGTAATGTTTGGATACAGCATTAATAATTCCGTGCTTGATACAGTCACGTCTTTTGAATATCAGGGCATAACGTTGCAAAGCGATATCAAGTGGAATGAGCATGTGAGAGCCGTGGTAGAGAAGGCGAATGGTTGACTTTGGTTTATTGGGAGGATTCTAGGAAAGTGTGTTTATCTGTAAAGGAGACTCCATACAGGACACTAGTGCGACCTTACTCTTGAGTACTGTTCGAGTGTTTGGACCCGTACCAGGTCGGATTAAAGGGAGACACCGAAGCTATTCACAACGGGCTGCCAGGTTTGTTACCGGCAGCTTCAAACACCACGCAAGTGTTATGGCGATGCTTCGGGAACTCAAATGGGAATCCCTCAAGGGAAGGCAACGTTCTTCCGAGGAACACTGTTAAGAAAATTTAGAGAACCGGCATTTGAAACTGACTGCAGAACGGATCTACTGCCGCCTACGTACAAATGGGGAAGGAAATGACTAATAGTTGTACAGGTTAACCTCCGTCGTGCCCCGTACGGTGGCTTGCGGTGTGTGTACGAGGGCTATTCAGAAAGTAGGGAACGTTTTGGCATTAGAAAAAAACTAAGTACAAGAAATACGTTTTATTATATACATCTGAAAGAGCGACCGACATACCACTTTTCCACATAGTCACCAAACACACTGAGGCACTTATCATAGCGGTGGACAAGCTCTGAAAGATCTTCGTCGTAAAATTCAGAGACTTCAGCCAGTGAGTCACGCCCGCCTGGAGTACCGCGTTGTCATCAAAGCGCTGCGTTGTAAGCCAGTTCTTTATCTTGGGAAACAAGTGGAAGACGCTTGGCGCAAGATCGGGGCTGTAGGGCGGATGTGGGAAAATTTCCCATTTGAATGAATTAAGGAGTTCTTTAGTTCGGTTTGCCGTGTGAAGTCGGTCATTGTCGTGCAAAAACTAAATTTTGGAGGCCGGCCGGAGTGGCCGAGCGGTTCTAGACACTTAAGTTCGGAACCGCGCTGCTGCTACGGTCGCAGGTTCGAATCCTGCCTGGGGAATGGATGTGTGTGATGTCCTTAGGTTAGTTAGGTTCAAGTAGTTCTAAGTACTAGGGGACTGATGACATCAGATGTTAAGTCCGATAGTGCTCAGAGCCATTTTTGTGAACGTCTTTGGAGAAATGACAGGCCACTCTTCCTGAAGAATCGAAACTTGAGAAGGTAGTCATGTTGGACGCTGGGGTCTGGAGCCAAGTCGACGTTCCATCCCATCCCAAAGGTGTTCCGTTGGGTTCAGATGGAGATTCTGTATAGGCCAGTCAATTCCAGGAGTGTCATTGTCCTCAAGCCCCTGCCTCACAGCTGGAGCCCCATGGCAGGCTGCATTGTCATGCTGATAACAATTAGTCATCGTCTCCGAACTGTTCTTCTACTGTACGCAATACAAAATGCTGTAAAATAGGTTCATATCTTTCGATATTTACCGTTTTCCTAAGCCCAATAAGGGAACCAACCACTCCCGCCGGAGGTCCGAGTCCTCCCTCTGGCATGGGTGTGTGTGCTGTTCTTAGCATCAGTTAGTTTAAGTAGTGTGTAAGTCTAGGGACTGTGGTGTCACCGCCAGACACCACACTTGCTAGGTGGTAGCTTAAATCGGCCGCGGTCCATTTAGTACATGTCGGACCCGCGTGTCGCCACTGTGTGATCGCGGACCTAGCGCCACCACAAGGCAGGTCTCGAGAGACGATATAGCACTCGCCCCAGTTGTACGAGGAGATTGCTAGCGACCATACGGACGAAGCCTTCCTCTCATTTGCCGAGAGCCAGTTAGAATAGCCTTCTGCTAAGTCCATGGCTACGACCTAGCAAGGCGCCATTAGCCTTACCTACTTTGAGAGTTATAGTATAAATGTCTCAAGAAGAATGCTGTAGTCATCAAATAATAAAGTTAAGTATAAAGCAGCTACGTACTTTTCTTGCTACCATTCAATAGTTATCCTGTTCCAGAATTGACGCCCGTCGGCGTGAGTGTGTACGCGTGCCTTTCTATCGGCTACCCGTCACTGTGGACTGGCTGCCTTGTCAGTCCACTTCAGGGACCGATGACATAAGCAGTTTGGCACCTTAGGACTTCACACACATTTAAACATTTGAAGGGAATGAAAACCTTAACCACGAAAAATACCTCCATACCGTAACACCACCTCATCGTACTTCACTGTTGGCGCTACAGACGATAGCAGGTAACGTTCACCGGGCATTCACCAAATACAAACCAATCCCTCGGATTGCCAACCACTGTCCAGTGTTGTCGAGTCTTAGATCACATCAGTCATCGCTTAGCTTATGAGTTGCTGCTCAATCACTGCACGCCGCTCTTTTTGACTCCTTACCCGCAGTGACTGTACTAGCTGGCAGCACATTACATCGGCCTTCCGCCGATTTAAATAGTGATTTTCCGTAGCTTCGCCCAACAAGTTGCTTGAATGTTAAATACAAGAACTAACTCAAAGATTGGCACTGCAAAGTACTGAAGTACTGAGCACAAGGATTTATCATCCCCAGAGAACGAGAATTTGAGTCTTACTACCAATGACAATATTTTCTCACACGTGAATAATTCGTAGTCAGTATCGGGCAGCATTATAAGAGAAGGGAGCATTTGGGACCTGTATGCATGTTGGACAACAGAGGGCGACCACTCTCTTCGCATTTGAGTCCCACTCCAGCTAACAAATTGATTTGTATTCTTGTGTGACGAGAAGCCTGAAACCGCTGTCGTCCTTGTGCTGGAGAAATAGTTTATTTCGCCTCTGTTGCGTCCAGAAGAGTCGCGACATTTCTTCATTGCTCACGAAACCGGTCCTGGACGATGTGAACTGTGAGAATAGGATCCCTGTCATCTTGGAAGACAGCATCATCTGTGGAGAACGAACTTTGAACCATGGAATGGACTCCACAACCAAAATCCTCACATAACACGTGGCCGTAATGCGGTCTTGCAGAGTACCCATGGGGCCCATGGAATACCACGATACGGCTTTCCAAATCATCACTGCACTCCCCACATGTTTCCCTCTTGGACGCAAAAACGGCCAGAAATTGGATCAGGGTGAAACTAGACTCATCCGACCAAATGATTTTCTTCCATTGCTCCGTAGTCCGGGATCAGAATGGTTCAAATGGCTCTAAGTGCCAGCCGGTGTGGCCCAGCGGTTCTAGGCGCTTCAGTCTGGAACCGCGCGATCGCTACGGTCGCAGGTCCGAATCCTGCCTCGGGCATGGATGTGTGTGATGTCCTTAGGTTAGTTAGGTTTAAGTAGTTCTAAGTTCTAGGGGACTGATGACCTCAGATATTAAGTCCCATAGTGCTCAGAGCCATTTTTTTTTGCTCTAAGCACTATGGGACTTAACATCCGAGTTCATCAGTCCCCTAGACTTAGAACTACTTAAACCTAACTAACGTAAGGACATCACACACACTCATGCCCGAGGCAGGATTCGAACCTGCGACCGTAGCAGCAGCGCGGTTCTGGACTGAAGGGCCGAGAGTCGCTCGGCCACAGCGGCCGGCAGTCCAAGATCTATCGCTTCGGCACCATGTTTCCCCATTATGGACATTTGCATCACTCGTGAGTGGTTTTGGAGTTCCAGCTTGCCCTGCAATGCGCCTCTTATGGGGTTCCCTTGGTGTTGTTTTGCTGCTGATAGGGTTCACGAGCGCAACATTAAGTTCTACCGTATTTTTCTTCCTCTTATGTTTCGTCATAATTCTCTACAATGACCGTCTGGTACGATCATTTAAACGCACACTTTCGTTCGCATTGTGAGTTAATGATATCTTTCGACTTTCCCCGTATACGGCATAAATCTCTGATATGACGCCTCTTGAAACACCAAACATTTCGGTGCCCTAGGTTACGGAAGCACCCACCGTAAGAGCATCACCAATTTGCCCACGTCCAAATTCACTTAGCTTCGATACACAGCATTCACAACTACACAGAACAGTATTCTGGTCACGGCTGACAAATGCAATGTGTTGAGGACAGTGGACAGTGCCGTTCGTGGTCAGATACATAAAACAGCACAACCTGCAAGCTAGCATCTGTTTTCATGTTCAAGCACACATATCTCGCGGTGTTTCAATATTTTTGTGCAACCCTGGTATAAACGCACTCACACTCTTCAGAAAATTGGAAACAGACTACAGACGCGTCACACATAATTACTACAGTAATTAGAATAACTGCAAATTACATATATTCTTAAAAACGTTTAGAACAGTAATGCATTCGCTGTCTGTGTAGGGAATAATTTGAGTGTGAGATCTAATGCCTTATTTTATGACACTCTTTCTAATGTAGGGGTATGTGGGTGGATTAGAATACAAGACAGTTCAGTTCCTTCTTCAAGTGAGTAGCGCGTACTGTGCGTTACTGCTCTTACGCCGTTGCCTCCAGTAAAATCGCGTAGTTTTTCTGCGGGCTGACTGTGGCTCGTGTGCTTGGGTTTGGTAACTCTTCGACCTGCAGCTCTCGCCTGCGACTGACGCCGCAGTTCTGCCGTCGTCCTTTATCAAATCGCCACTTCCGGAGTCTTTCTTCAGCACGAGTTTGCCGAAATGGAAATGCGGCGACTCTTGCGAAGGAAGAGGGAAGGGTTATGGGAGGGGACGGGCAAGTTCGTTCCTCTGGCTGCCCTGTCCTTTGCCGGCCTCCGTCAGTAGAGGTGACGCTCCCTCGCAAAAAATATGGCTGCCCGCGCGGGTGAACGACGGCGCCAAAACGCGGCGTGGCTTCTGCTGCAAGCGAAAAATATTGCTCGGTCCCCAGGAAAGCGATGCCAAACTGGGTTGAAACGTATCATAAATCATCAAAACTTCGCCGCAACGCTTTCGTCTGAGGTTACAGATAATGTCGTTGATATTTCTTTTTAATGATAAACCGGTCTTTCCTTTCTTAATTTGGGGCGCGTCTGCTTTGCGCTGAACCTCTGCTGTGCGACCTCACATAGACAGCTTGTTCCTTGTATTTATTCGCACGGATTTCAGGTCCTTGTGCTGTATAATGATTTCTCGTAACTTGTGGATAAGTTGATGCCAGTTATCCGCACCGCTGATTCTTTAAAGAATAGCACTCGCGTGCATAAAATGACAGTCATGTTTATTTTTTTAATTCAGTAATCGTAGGCCATATATGGTACTGTATGGTATTGTGGACTCATACGAGCCGGCCGCTGTGGCCGAGTGGTTCTAGGCGTTTCAGTCTGAAACCGCGCGACCGCTACGGTCGCAGTTTCGAATCAAATAATGGCTATGAGCACTATGGGACTTAACTTCTGAGGTCATCAGTCCCCTAGAATTTAGAACTACTTAAACCTAACTAACCTAAGGACATCAAACACATCCATGCCGGAGGTAGGATTAGAACCTGCGACCGTAGCCGCAGCGCGGTTGCGGACTGAACAAACAAACACACACACACACACACACACACACACACACACACACACATATATATATATATATATATATATATATATATATATATATATATATATATATATATATTAGACGTTAGTTTTCAACATATACACTACTGGCCATTAAAATTGCTACACCACGAAGATGACGTGCTACAGACGCGAAATTTAACCGACAGGAAGATGATGCTGTGATATGCACATGATTAGCTTTTCAGAGCATTCACACAAGGTTGGCGCCGGTGGCGACACCTACAACGTGCTGACATAAGGAAAGTTTACAACCGATTTCTCGTACACAGCAGTTGACCGGCGTTGCCTGGTGAAACGTTGTTGTGATGCCTCGTGTAAGGAGGAGAAATGCGTACCATTACGTTTCCGACTTTGATAAAGGTCGGATTGCAGCCTATCGCGATTGCGGTTTATCGTATCGCGTCATTGCTGCTCGCGTTGGTTGAGATCCAATGACTGTTAGCAGAATATGGAATCGTTGGGTGCAGGAGGGTATACGGAACGCCGTGCTGGATCCCAGCGGCCTCGTATCTCTAGCAGTCGAGATGACAGGCATCTTATCCGCATGGCTGTAACGGATCGTGCAGCCACGTCTGGATCCCTGAGTCAACAGATGGGGACGTTTGCAAGACAACAACCATCTGCACGAACAGTTCGACGACGTTTGTAGCAGCATGGACTATCAGCTCGGAGACCATGGCTGCGGTTAACCTTGACGCTGCATCGCAGACAGGAGTGCCTGCGATGGTGTACTCAACGATGAACCTGGGTGTACGAATGGCAAAACGTCATTTTTTCGGATGAATCCACGTTCTGTTGACAGCATCATGATGGTCGCATCCGTGTTTGGCGACATCGCGGTGAACACACATTGGAAGCGTGTATTCGTCATCGCCATACTGGCGTATCACCCGGCGTGATGGCATGGGGTGCCATTGGTTACACGTCTCGGTCACCTCTTGTTCGCATTGACGGCACTTTGAACAGTGGACGTTACATTTCAGATGTGTTACGACTCGTCGCTCTACCTTTCATTCGATCCGTGAGAAACCCTACATTTCAGTAGGATAATGCACGGCCGCATGTTGCAGGTCCTGTACGGGCCCTTCTGGATACAGAAAATGTTCGACTGCTGCCCTGGCCAGCACATTTTCCAGATCTCTCACCAATTGAAAACGTCTGGTCAATGGTGGCGGAACAACCGGCTCGTCACAATACGCCAGTCACTACTCTTGATGAACTGTGGTATCGAGTTGAAGGTGCATGGGCAGCTGTACCTGTACACGCCACCATCCAAGCTCTGTTTGACTCAATGGCCAGGCGTAACAAGGCCGTTATTACGGCCAGAGGTGGTTGTTCTGGGTACTTATTTCTCAGAATCTATGCACCGAAATTGCGTGAAAATGTAATCGCATATCAGTTCTAGTATAATATATTTGTCCAATGAATACCCGTTTATCATCTGCATTTCTTCTTGGTGTAGCAATTTTAATGGCCAGTAGTGTACTTCGTTAAGTCGTCAACATGTAGGTAAACAAACAAAACAGGAGAAAAAACAGTTAAGTCACAATATTGACGTCTTTAAATGCACAGTTTTCGAACAAATATCCATAACTAGTGGCAAAAGAGTAATAGTGCACCACAAAAAAGGGTAAACGTTGTGAATAGTATGAAGGAAGAAGTTTGGAATATAGAAATGTGTTTATGTTTCGGAAACCAAATGGTAGTCCCACCTCCGGACCAAATGAGAGGCAACGCAGATGCCAACAAACTGTAAATAACATAAAAAAGTTACATAAAAAAGCGACATGAATCTAAAATCTAAAAATAACACACATCAAAACAAAACTGTATCGTTGTAGATCCCACTAAAGATGCTCTAGGGTAAAAGAAGGCAAAACGTGCCTGGGAGACATAAATTACAGTGCAGCAAGCAAAAGGCGCTTTTTAGTTACAAATCAAATTTTGCTTACCTAAGCATTGAGATAATTGGAAGTGGGATATATTCATATGACGTAACGTCTTGGTAACAACGGGAGATGAACGGTCTATACACGAGCGTCAGCCTTTAGGAAATAAGGTCATACTCCAATTTCAAGATTAAACGACTACCCGTTACCAACATTAGTAAAGTGGTTTCCTCAGAACGAGAAAAAGACATATATACACTCTCAGCTCTGTAGAAAATGCCCAAAATTTCGTAAAAACCGCCAGTTCGCGTTACCGTTTCCGTGAAACTTTCATGTCCTTATGCACAGTGTCTGTATTAATAGCCATTTAACTTAGTTTTCCGTTTGTAAGTGCCAATAATAATGTTGTACAGCTTAAAAATATTGGAGACCCATTAAAATTGTAGGCTTGCTCGCATTTATTCTGTAGGTTCATTGAGTGTTTTTCGTGATCCGCACTCTTTTTCCGTACCGGTTTGCAGTTGCTGACCCAGTGTCTCAGATTCCGTTTAAGTGGTGGGCTGCATGGCCGTCGGATCCGTTCTGCTCCGCAGAAGGGCGTGCCACCAGTTTCTCTCGTCTGAAAATGGCACCGACGTAGGTGAGAGTCGAACAATGGATGCTCGCCAAGCTAGCCTTTCGCAGTAACCACAACGTTGCCACACGCTGCGTCATTCGATACTGGTCTGCAGTCGCACGGAATATGCAGACCCACCGACAAATACATCTAGGGAAGGCGCTAATGACCTCTCGCGATCTGGTTACTTGCCCCTCGGTGCCAGAAGAGGAAAAAGCTAGAAGACTTTACGATCTGTTAAACAGCCACCATCTACAGACCTGCTTTCGTGTGCACACAATCCTCCAGAGAGCAGTCCGGTAACATGATTTATATCTACATCTACACCTATACTCTGCAGTCCACCTTATGGTGCGTGGCGGAGAGTACCCTGTACCATTTCTAGTTATTTTCTTTCTTTCTCCACTCGCAAATAGAGCGAGGGAAAAACGACTGTCCATATGCCTCCGTATGAGCCCTAATTTCTCGTATCTGCTCATCGTGGTGCTTATGCGCAAAGATATGTTGGAGGCAACATACGTTGTGCAGTGAGCTTCAAATGCTGGTTCTCTAAATTTTGGCAGTAGTGCCCTCGAAAAGAACTTTGCCTTCCCACCAGGGAGTCCCATTTCAGTTCCCGAAGCATGTCCGTAACACATGCGTATTGTTCGAACCTATCACTAACAAATCTAGCAGCGCTCCTTTGAATCGCTTCGATGTCTTCCTCTAATCCGACCCCGTACAGATCTCAAACATTCGAACAGTACTCAAGAATAGGTAAGCAGTAGCGTCCTATGTGCGATCTGCTTTAGTACTCTTCCTAAAATTCTCCAGTAAACTGAAGCCGACCATTCGTTTTCCCTACCACAGTTCTCACATACTCGTTCCATTTCATATCGCTCTGCAACGTTACGCCCAAATATTTTAACGACGTGATTGCCTCACGCAGGACACTACTAATGCTGTATCCGAACATTGCTGCTTGTTTTTCCTACTCACCCGCATTAACTTACATTTTTCTACATTTAGAGCTAGCTGACATTCACCACACCAATTATAAATTTTGTGTGTCATCTTCTCCTACAGCTACTCAACTTCGACACCTTATCATACACCACAACACGATCAGCACACAACCGCAGATTGCTGTCCATCCTGTCCGCCAAATCATTTATGTGTATAGAGGAAAATAGCGGCCCTATCACGCTTCCCTGAGGCATTCGTGACGATACCTTTGTGTCTGACGGAGGACAACGTACTGGGTTATATAACTTAAGGGGCTCCGGAAAAGCTCAAAATCATGAAAAGTTCAATTTTTACTTTTTTGCGTTTCCTGAATCTGCAGACTATTACCTTTTAATAGATATATAATTTATTCAATTCCGAAGACTACAACTATTTTTAAATCTTTTTTGAAATGTGTTCTACATGGGCGTGACCCACTGTGGCGCTGTTAAACTGCTGTCAAAAGGTGTTATTATTAACGTCCGTGTTCATCAGGTACATTTTAGTCTGCCTCATGCAATAATGGAGGTGATAAAACCTATTTTCAGAGACTTAGCAGCACCTGAACTGTTGAAAAAGTGTATTCACGGAAAAACTCAAAACCCCAATGAAAGTGTAAATAGTGTTATATGGTCGAGAATCGCCAAGACTGTATTTGTTGGAATAGAAACACTTCACTTTGGTGTGTATGATGCTGTTGCAACTTTCAATGATGGCAACATTGTAAGGTGCAAGGTATTTAGAAATATGGGAATGAAGATAGGTTCTAACATGGTACGAGCGATGCTTGCTTTAGACAAGGAACGCCTTCGGGCTGCAGACAGGGCTGTAAAGAGTCTAGAAATACAAGCAAGAGTAAACAGGATGAGGAACAAGAGGAAGCTGGAGGAGGAGTTTGCAGAGGATGAAGATAATCCATCCTATGGACCTGGAATGCACTAAAAAGTTAATCCAATCTTTGTCGCTCGATTCTCAAAACTTTTATTTTCTCATACTAATTACTTGTTTTCTTAGGATCTTCCAAACATATTTGTTTCAAACTTTCAGTAAATGTTACACAGTACCTTCTGCATAATTTAACACAGCCTTTTTCCAAAAAACTGTATATTTTTGAATATATAATTAAAAAATTGCAAAAAAATGTTGTGAATTTTCATTACAATTGAAAAAAAAATCATCTTTAATAACTGAACTAAAATTTTGTAAAATCCGTGTGTTAAGTTGTAGCCCATATTCCAATAAATAATCTGTAAAAAGTTCAACTTCCTACCTCAAATACTTTGTGAGGAAAGATGTAATTTATAAGCGTTATTTTAACATTGCAAGTATAGGGCGTTCCGGAGCCCCTTAAGAAGTCTTCGAGCCACTAGCCTATCTCTGAACCTGACCCATGTGCTCTTACGTTCTTTAACAGCCTGAAATAGGGCATTGTATCATATGCTTTCGTGAAACCTAGAAATATGGAATCTGCCTGTTGCCCGTCATACATAGTTCGCAGTATATCATGCGAGAAAAGGGCAAGCTCAATTTAGCACTAACGATGCTTTCTAAAATGGTTCAAATGGCTCTGAGCACTATGGGACTTAATATCTGAGGTCATCAGTCCCCTAGATCTTAGAACTACTTAAACCTAACTAACCTAAGGACGTCACACACATCCATGCCCGAGGCAGGATTCGAACCTGCGACCGTAGCGGTCACGCGGTTCCAGACTGAAGCGCCTAGAACCGCACGGCCACACCGGCCGGCGATGCTTTCTAAAACCGTGCTGATTGGTGGATTTAAGCTTCTGGGTCTCAAGAAAATTTGGTATATTCGAAATCAGAATATGTCAAGAATTTTGGAGCAGACCGAGTTTAGGGATATTGGTCTTTAATTTTTCGGGCCGTTCTTTTGCCCTTCTTATGGCAGGTCAAGTAGACTTTTTAACGTTATATACTGTGTGAAATCTGATGTGTCGGCAGCTGGGCCAACACCTTGTAGTTCGAGATGGCTGAAAATGCACGCTAGACTAACGCAGACGGGCGTGAAGTACTGGAACAGGCTACGTAATTAATGCTATGAAGAAAAGTACGTAGCTGGATTAATACTTATCTTTAATCAATCATTGTGGTACATCGCTCTTGACTATACACAGGAGACTTTAATTACAATCACTGTAAGGCTAATGGCGCCTTGCTAGTTCGTAGCCATTAACTTAGCTGAAGGCTATTCTGTCTCTCGGCTAATGAGAGAGAAAGGCTTCGTACATCTAGTCGCTAGCTAGGTCGTCCGTACAACTGGGCGAGTGCTTGTTCGTATCACGAGACCTGCCTTGTGGTGGCGCTAGGTCTGTGATCACACAGTGGCGACATGCGGGTCCGACATGTACTAAATGGACCACGGCCGATTTAAACTACCACCTAGCAAGTGTGGTGTCTGGCGGTGACACCACAAAATCTTATCGGCATAAACTATAAATTGTTACTTGGATATAACTCACGATAACACCCAGCACAGTATTAAGGTTTATATTCATGCTGTACGACATATATCGCATTAGTTTTATTCCACTGGCTAAAGACGACTTAGGGCAACAGGCAATGGGCGGAACTTCTGCTATCTATCCCGATGACACCACCACATCGTCAGCAGCCAACGTCTGTGGATGGAATCCACAGTTCCTGATCCATGCCATGGTCTTCACATCGTATAATTTGTGTTTCACTTAATATTCATTACGTTACATGTTTCCCTCAGTTCTGTTCTACTCTGTATTACGGAGTACGGTCCGAAGATGACAAAAGTCGGGTTGAAACCGGTCATCACTTACTAATAAAAGTGTTTCTGTGCGACAAGACCGTTCTTTATAACTAGTTCATTGCGACCGCTGATGTTCCCAGTATGTTTACATATATTATCAGTGGTCGTTCACTTACTGTTCGTTCACTGCCATGCCTTATGCACCCGGTACTTCACTTACTGCAAGCCCTAGATGAACGCCACCTTCAGATAGCAACTTCAACACTCCATAGACAACGAAGGAGCTTACGTGGCCCCTAGTCACCATTGGGCACATCCGGAAGGCCTTCGGGTGACATGTGGACGCCTAGACCGAATTTGGAAGAGTATTAGTTAGTGAAGTGCGACGGCTGACCAATTATGGATGAGGATAGCTCCCTAGTTTTTCTCGTATGTTGGAAACGTCGTTATGTTACACGCTGCTAGGTAATATTGCGGTCGCGCCACGAGCAGTCCGGAGCCGGAAATGCGAGGGGCACGGTAAGAGGAAAGTGTCCTGTGCACATGCCCAACACCAGTAGTGAAATCTAAGCTGTAAACATCAGCCGTCTCATTAGTTGTGTGGTAAGTGGGCCGGTACTGGTAGCACATTCCTAAAAGCTGCTACGACTTCTACTGGCGCGGGGATAGTACATCTAGCTGTATAATTCTATGGTCGAGAGAGTATCACACACAGGGAAATGGAACATATGAGTAACAGTGTACCTATTGTGTGCCAAAACCTGTCATTTATAGATAAGGGATACTGTTGCATTTTCAGATTCTGTGGCAGGATTGTAAGAAACAATCTAGCAAGACCGTTATGTCACAGCTTATCTTCCGGAACAGTTTCCCATATTTATGCCTTCGCGTACTCTGAATACCACTTGTTAATAATAGAGCCCAGTAGTGTCCTGGACGGCAAGTATTCAGCACAAAGATATCGTCAGGAGCCCCCAGGGACGTGTGGTACGACTGCTTTCGTTGTCTATACACGCGAACTTGCTGAAAAGTAATGCCTCCGAATTTTTCGTCTGTATGTAAGGGCCTTACGTGCGAATATCGTTGTTCACTCGTGATTTCTCACTTGATTAGGTCGTTAGGTGTTTCAGAGCCTATGTCAGCGACGTCTAGTATTTATGTTCCACGTCTGTTTACGCCGTTTTAACAGAATTTGTTGTAAAAGTTGCCCATTTACAGTTGAGTACATACAGTAGTGTAAATGCACGGGGGTGCTGAAAAGTAGTGCCCCGAGTTTTTTATGTGCAAACTCTTAAGGCTTTTCAAATAAAAATACTTTATTATCAGTCTCATTCTTATCCTTCATTCTAAATACACTCCTGGAAATTGAAATAAGAACACCGTGAATTCATTGTCCCAGGAAGGGGAAACTTTATTGACACATTCCTGGGGTCAGATACATCACATGATCACACTGACAGAACCACAGGCACCTAGACACAGGCAACAGAGCATGCACAATGTCGGCACTAGTACAGTGTATATCCACCGTTCGCAGCAATGCAGGCTGCTATTCTCCCATGGAGACGATCGTAGAGATGCTGGATGTAGTCCTGTGGAACGGCTTGCCATGCAATTTCCACCTGGCGCCTCAGTTGGACCAGCGTTCGTGATGGACGTGCAGACCGCGTGAGACGACGCTTCATCCAGTCCCAAACATGCTCAATGGGGGACAGATCCGGAGATCTTGCTGGCCAGGGTAGTTGACTTACACCTTCTAGAGCACGTTGGGTGGCACGGGATACATGCGGACGTGCATTGTCCTGTTGGAACAGCAAGTTCCCTTGCCGGTCTAGGAATGGTAGAACGATGGGTTCGATGACGGTTTGGATGTACCGTGCACTATTCAGTGTCCCCTCGACGATCACCAGTGGTGTACGGCCAGTGTAGGAGATCGCTCCCCACACCATGATGCCGGGTGTTGGCCCTGTGTGCCTCGGTCGTATGCAGTCCTGATTGTGGCGCTCACCTGCACGGCGCCAAACACGCATACGACCATCATTGGCACCAAGGCAGAAGCGACTCTCATCGCTGAAGACGACACGTCTCCATCCATCCCTCCATTCATGCCTGTCGCGACACCACTGGAGGCGGGCTGCATGATGTTGGAGCGTGAGCGGAAGACGGCCTAACGGTGTGCGGGACCGTAGCCCAGCTTCATGGAGACGGTTGCGAATGGTCCTCGCCGATACCCCAGGAGCAACAGTGTCCCTAATTTGCTGGGAAGTGGCGGTGCGGTCCCCTACGGCACTGCGTAGGATCCTACGGTCTTGGCGTGCATCCGTGCGTCGCTGCGGTCCGGTCCCAGGACGACGGGCACGTGCACCTTCCGCCGACCACTGGCGACAACATCGATGTACTGTGGAGACCTCACGCCCCACGTGTTGAGCAATTCGGCGGTACGTCCACCCGGCCTCCCGCATGCCCACTATACGCCCTCGCTTAAAGTCCGTCAACTGCACATACGGTTCACGTCCACGCTGTCGCGGCATGCTACCAGTGTTAAAGACTGCGATGGAGCTCCGTATGCCACGGCAAACTGGCTGACACTGACGGTGGCGGTGCACAAATGCTGCGCAGCTAGCGCCATTCGACGGCCAACACCGCGGTTCCTGGTATGTCCGCTGTGCCGTGCGTGTGATCATTGCTTGTACAGCCCTCTCGCAGTGTCCGGAGCAAGTATGGTGGGTCTGACACACCGGTGTCAATGTGTTCTTTTTTCCATTTCCAGGAGTGTATTTATTTCTCAACATAATCACCCTGGCGAGGAACAGATTTCTCCCAACGGGATACCAGTTTGTTGTTACAGCCACTGTATAATGTCTGACTTTATTAACTGAGCCTCTGCTTGCACTGCTTCATAACTGTCAAAGCAAAGTCATCGGAAGTGCTCTTTAAGTTTTGGAAACAGATGAAAATCGAATGGGACCAGTATGTAGGATGATCGTTGACAGTGAACCCGAGGGGTCGAATTGTTGCAGATGTTGCAGCGTTCGTGCGTGGTGCGGCATTGTCATATTGAAGGAAAGGGTCCACCATGTGTGGACGAAGTCTTTGAATTCGTGCTTTCAGTTTTCAAATGGTTCAAATGGCTCTAAGCGCTATGGCACTTAACATCTGAGGTCATCAGTCCCCTAGACTTAGAACTACTTAAACCTAACTAACCTAAGGACATCACACACATCCATGCCCGAGGCAGGATTCGAACCTACGACCGTAGCAGCAGCGCAGTTCCGGAGTGAAGCGCCTAGAACCGCTCGGCCACCGCGGCCGGCCTTTCAGTTTTCCGAGGATCTTGCAGTACCTTGCAGAATTCATGGTGGTGCCTCCAGGCGTGAATTCTAAATGGACGACACCTTGAACCGCACAGAACGTATTGAGCATGGCTTTGAACTTTTTTGGCGTCGGCGAACCTTTGATGCTCTCTTGTTTTTGAGGTCAAAGTGGTGAACCCAGGTTTTATCCCCTGTCACAATGTTGTTACGGATCCCATCTCCCTTCCGCTCAAGTCGGAAAAGAAATTTTTGACAGATGTCCAATGTCTTCTGTTTCATGTCATGAGTGAGCAGTCGAGATACCCACGTGCGCAGTTTTCTGTACGGCAGTTCCCTAACGATGGTCTGTACACACTCTTGCGATATGCCACACGTATCTGAGAGCTGTGTTCGTATTATCTGCAGATTTTCTCTGCTGAGTTCATCAACCCTGTTCCAATGAGTCTTATCGGATACCGTACGCGGTCGTTCACACCGAGCTCTGTATCACACGTTGATGTTATCACGACAGTTTCCTTCATTAAAAGTATGAACAACCAGCGTCGCACATTTCTGGTGGGGATATAATCGTCGCCGTACGCAGATTTCATTCTTCTGTGGATTTCAGTTGGAGGCACGTTTTCTGTGGTTAAAAACTGTTTCGCACGCAGCGGCATAGGTAACATTAAACACCGCCATGTTACACGCTACAGTTCAGAGCCCTTTAGCGGCAGAGGGTGAAGCGGGAAAGTCGACAGAGCAGTGTGCGTGGCGTGTGATAACTGATGTTAAGAACGGAATAAATTTCGGAGGCATGTATTTTCAGCAGAAACTCGTAACTTAGTTTAACAGCAGCAAGAAGCCTAGTAAAAATATACATAACATGTAATTGTTCAGCCTACATTGAAAACAGAATAAAAATTTCGCATGTGTTACTTTTCAGTTCGCCGTTGTAGATAAACTATGTGAGTGATAGCGTGAGCACCAATGTGCGAGTATTTGCTGATGACGCTATAGTGCGTGGGAATGGTCGTCGTCGAGTGACTGTGGAAGGATGCAGGATGACTAGAATTTGTATTCTGCGTCATGGATGACAGTTTGCTGTAAATGTAGAAAAAATTAAGTTAATGCAGATGTAGGAAAACAGTATTGTGATGTTCGAATACAATATTAGTGTTGTGGTGCTTGAGACAGTCACACGGGTTAAATATCTAGACCTAACTTTGCAAAGCGATATGACATAGAACGAGGTTGTAAGTACGGTAACAGGGAAGGCTAATGATCGACTACGGGTCATTGGGCGAATTTTAGTAAAGTGTGGTTTATCTATAAAGGAATCCGCATATAGAACACTAATGCGACCCATTCTTGTGTGCTGCTCAAGTGTTTGGGATCCCCACCAGGTCGGATTACAGGAAGACTTAGAACATTTCACAGGCATGTCCTAAGACGTTTCACCGATAGGTATGATCAGCGCACTAGTTTTACGGAAATGCTCTTCGAACTCAAATGCGAATCTCTGGAGGGAAGACGACGTTCTTTTCGCGAAACACTATTGAGAAAAGTTAGAGAACTGTCGGTTGAGGCTGGCTGCAGAGCGATTGTACAACCGGCAACGTATATTTTGCTTACAGACCCTGAAGACAGGAGGAATCAGGGCTCGTACGGAATCATACAGATAGTCGTTCTCCCTGTCTCCCATTTAGGAGAGGAACGGGAAAGGAAATGATTAGTAGTATTACAAAGTACTCTCTGGTTTGTACCGTATGGGGGCTTGCGCAGTGTGTATATACAGGGTGTGCATATACAGGGTGGTCCGTTAATAGTGACCGGGCGAAACATCTCACGAAATAAGCATCAAACGAAAAAACTACAAAGAACGAAACCCGTCTAGCTTGAAGGGAGAAACCAGATGGCGCTGTGGTTGGCCCGCTAGATGGCACTGCCATAGGTCAAACGGATATCAACAGCGTTTTTTTAAAATAGGAACCCCCATTTTTATTACATATTCGTGTCGTACGTAAAGCAATATAAATGTTTTAGTTGAACCACTTTTTTCGCTTTGTGACAGATGGCGCTGTATAGCCACAAACGTATAAGTACGTGGTATCACGTAACATTCCGCCAGTGCGGACGGTATTTGCTTCGTGGTACATTACCCGTGTTAAAATGGACCGTTTTCCTGTTGCGGAAAAGGTCGATATCGTGTTGATGTATGGCTATTGTGATCAAAATGCCCAACGGGCGTGTGCTATGTATGCTGCTCGGTATCCTGGAGGATATCATCCAAGTGTCCGGACCGTTCGCCGGATAGTTACGTTATTTAAGGAAACAGGAAGCGTTCAGCCACAAGTGAAACGTCAACGACGACCTGTAACAAATGATGATACCCAAGTAGGTGTTGTGTTTTAGCTGCTGTCGCTGATAATCCGCACATCAGTAGCAGACAAACTGCGCGAGAATCGGGACTCTCAAAAACGTCGGTGTTGAGAATGCTACATCAACATAGATTGCACCCGTACCATATTTCTATGCATCAGGAATTGCCTGGCGACGACTTTGAACGTCGTGTACAGTTCTGCCACTGGGCACAAGAGAAATTACGGGACGATGACAGATTTCCTGCACACGTTCTATTTAGCGACGAAGTGTCATTCACCAACAGCGGTAACATAAACCGGCGTAATATGGACTATTTGGGCAACTGAAAATCCACGATGGCTGCGACAAGTGGAACATCAACGACCTTGGCGGGTTAATGTATGGCGCGGCATTATGGGAGGAGGAAGGATAATTGGCCCCCATTTTATCGATGGCAATCTAAATGGTGCAATGTATGCTGATTTCCTACGTAATGTTCTACCGATGTTACTATAAGATGTTTCACTGCATGATGGATGTGCGGCACATGGCTCGCGTGCGGTTGAAGCTGTATTCAATAGCATACTTCATGACAGGTGGATTGGTCGACGAAGCACCACACCTTGGTCCGCACGTTCACCGGATCTGACGTCCCCGGATTTCTTTCTGTGGGGAAAGTTGAAGAATATTTGTTATCGTGATCCACCGACAACGCCTGACAACATGCGTCAGCGCATTGTCAATGCATGTGCGAACATTACGGAAGGCGAACAACTCGCTGTTGAGAGGAATGTCGTTACACGTATTGTAAAATGCATTGAGGTTGACGGACATCATTTTGAGTATTTATTGCAATAATGTGGTATTTACAGGTAATCACGCTGTAACAGCATGCGTTCTCAGAAATGAGAAGTTCACAAAGGTACATGTGTCACATTGTAACAACCGAAATAAAATGTTCAAACGTACCTACGTTCTGTATTTTAATTTAAAAAACGTACCTGTTACCAACTGTTCGTCTAAAATTGTGAGACATATGTTTGTGACTATTACAGCGCCATCTATCACAAAGCAGAAAACGTGGTCTAACTAAAACATTCATATTTCTTTACGTACTACACGAATATGTAATAAAAAATGGGGGTTCCTATTTTAAAAAAACGCAGTTGATATCAGTTTGACCTATGGCAGCGCCATCTAGCGGGCCATCCATAGCGCCATCTGGTTTCCCCCTTCAAGCTAGACAAGTTTCGTTCTTTGTAGTTTTTTCGTTCGACGCTTATTTCGTGAGATAATTGGCCCGGTCACGATCAATGGACCACCCTGTATATGCAGAAGGAAGGAAAAAGATTGGGTTTAGCCTCGTTTAGATGGAGAGATCATCAGAGAGGGAGAACTATCTCGGCTTGGGGAATAAACCTCGCTCCTTTTCACGGGAACCATCCCAGTCACCTTAAACATTTTAGGGAGGTAGCGGGTAACCTGAGTCTGGATGTTCCCTAATACTAGCCCAGGCTGTTAGCACTGTACCACCTCGCTCAGTAAGGACAGAGGTATGCATGCACATATGAAACTAACAAATTTACCGCCGGCCGCGGTGGTCATGCGGTTCTAGGCGCTCAGTCCGGAACCGCGCGACTGCTACGGTCGCAGGTTCGAATCCTGCCTCGGGCATGGATGTGTGTGATGTCCTTAGGTTAGTTAGGTTTAAGTAGTTCTAAGTTCTAGGGGACTGATGACCTCAGATGTCCCATAGTGCTCAGAGCCATTTGAACCATTTAACAAATTTACCAAATTTTTGCCTTCGGGTACTTTCTGAATCAGCGCAGGATACATTGGCCAATGTGCAGTGACAGTTTTTGTCCGAAGCGTTGGGCGAGTCCATTCGTTTGTTCGAAAGAGGAGGCCGTCAAGTGTTTGCCACCTTCTAGCCAGTTGGTGGTGACGGAATCGAGGCGCACGCCCTGCAATATTTCTCAAACGATTTTACAGAAACTATTCTGTGAAAAAACTGTAGCTTTACTTATAGCTTTAGAGATGTCTATCTGTCAGCAATCTTGAGAAAATTGATCTGATCTAGCACTCTCATTTGGGATCGCGCCGTTCCAGTGATAAAGCCAGAGTGGAATATCCACAACATTCTTCATTTCAGATACTGAAATGAGTTATTCCACTAAATACAAACTTTTTCGGTGAAATAATGCAATTTTTAAGGGTCACCAGTAGTTGGTGAAACGAGAAATGCTGTATGTTTTGGAACAACATAAGTGAAGACTTCGCACATTCTTTTGTACTGAGGATATACTTTTTCATAATCGACTGACCCTACTTTTGCTCGGTTCTTCACTTAAATTTAATAAACCACTGTTTCAGAATTCTCTCGCAATTGTGTTAGTGATGTTAGTGTGTGTAAACTCCACTGTGTTGTGGCAAAATAACCAAATTTTAACATGGCATCCAGAGAAATATGTAGGTTTTTCTCAAAATTCGCCAATCATGACGCTGCTCGGAAAGTTACATATGGTCAACAAGCCTGGCGAAAATAAATCGTTGCATCTTCGGCGGAGTTCTCTTTAGCTACTAACCAAGCAGAGGTGACAGATCTTTTCGAATGATCACCATGCTAGTGTGGGCGTGGAGGGGCTCCCCTTAATATTTACAATTAAATGTGAGCATAGGCTTCAGTTTAGAACGGCACTTCCCCTCCAGCGCTCCGCATTTCCCCTACAACGTCTGCCCCTAACCCACACCGCTGCCGCTCTCCCCCGGCGCTTGCCCAGCCATCTATACATCTACCGGCCACGGTATTCTGTGCAGACACTGTCACTCGGTTTCTGTCTGACTACATTCTACTCTCGTGGAAATAAAGAGTTACACCATGAACACCTTAGCAGTACACTACCACACTGTTACTCCAATACTCCCATGCCTGTGGGACATATTGATTAAACTCCATATTTATGCGAGCTTATTTTCAGTTTTTAAAAAAAAAACAGTTCCTACTCATGAAGAGTACTGTTTGCTTCCAAGGCATAACGGATACAAGTGTGTATTCATACTTGTGGGAGTCAAACCTCATACTGATGTTGATAATAGAAATCAGTTCAAAACAGAGTAAATATTTAATTATCTGATATCAATTACTTAATATGTGTAATGTGACAAATGTCTTCACAAAATTTGATTAATACTGGTACTTCATGGTGTAATGTAACCTCTTCCATTTCTTTTACTGTAGTACTGTGGTGTTAATGATGGACTGTTACATTTCTATCCTCTGACACCACAATAAAACACCACGAATATGTTATGGTGTTCTTTGGTTCAGTTGTGAGGTCACTGTGTATTCCCACTGGAGTGTTTTTCAATACGATTGTCCACTGTTTTGTAAACTTTTGTCTTTGCATACACCAATTCCTATGAGCCTACTGCCGCGTGGGATTAGCCGAGCGGTCTAGGGCGCTGCAGTCATGGGCTGTGCGGCTGGTCCCGGCCAAGGTTCGAGTCCTCCCTCGGGCATGTGTGTGTGTGTGTGTGTGTGTGTGTGTGTGTGTGTGTGTGTGTGTGTGTGTGTGTGTGTGTTTGTTCTTAGGATAATTTATGTTAAGTAGTATGTAAGCTTAGGGACTGATGACCTTAGCAGTTAAGTCCCATAAGATTTCACACACATTTGAACACACATGAGGCTACTGTGTTAGCCTAATCATGGATTTCACCCTTTGCTGATCAGTATTTCTCTACAGTTTCTTTTCTGCCACTACAGCTGTCCTCCACGGGTTGTATTTCTCGTTGTGAAACACACCAGACATGGTTTCCATCGAAATCGGAGCTCATTTGCAAACAAGCTGGTGCATCACACGGAGTGTACTTCCCAACTTGTGGCAGCAGTTCTCTCCAATGGCATTTAAGCTGTATCTGACTATCAAATTTCGGAAGTTTATGAAAATGAACGTATCTAAAACAGCTGCGTTAGCTCTGAAAAGGCACAAGTACTCCCTCGTCCATACGCAAGCCATGTTTTTCTCCCTGTAATACACACATATCCATGAACATGATACAAGACAAAAGAAAACTTCCATATTCAGTAAGTAGGGACGTCAGCTTTTAATACTTCCGACACAAATAGTGTAGTACAATTTAACAATAGGCCTCCACAGAAGATAAAAGTAAAAATGATGAAATAATTTTTAAGCCGAACACAAGGGCCATTCTTATTAGATCACTGCTACTATTCACGAGAAGAATTTAATGAAGAAATGATGTATCCCACAAACGGGAAGATTTTTAGATTAATAGATAAATACGGAATTGCAATCCATGTAGGCAATCTTGCGATTAGTTGATATTTTTCCCCTGACATGTTCACAAAATCGAACACAATCTCTCCTAAGAGTGATACGATTTTTAAAAAATATTTGGAGATAGCATAATGCGAACTAACAACATTTGACTTCACAACTCTGGCCTACTGTGCCATACATGATGTTTTTTTTTCTTTCTTTTCTTTTTTTCTGAAATTTATCTTTTATCGTACTCAAATACAATGAATTGCAACGTTTTACAAATGCTGATAGTATAGCAAGGACGTAATTTACTGTGTAAAACCCATCAAAAATGTGGTTCAAGAGACTGCAATTCAATTGCAAACGATGTAATACAACGTGGCGCCTTACAAGTTCTGCTTGTGATGTAGAACGCGATCTTGCAGCTCATTGGCCACGTTTCTCTCGAAAAATCTAGCTTGTCGTATTCAGTCATCTATGCTTTGAATGCTATGCAACGAGAAACGCCGTGTGACGTCACACAACTCGACCAACTTCTCTTCACGAACGTTTTTACGTGCCATGTGAGGAGGAAAACTTCAATTTGAGTTTTTAGGATACTTGTGTAAAATGTGCTAAGGTGAACTGTTCCATGTTTCTCCTTCTTAAATGGCGACGTGTGTCACCACATCCTGTAGGGCTGAAAAGCTCTGGCTTTTCAGTATAACATTTGCTTTCCTGAGTGTTGTATTTTTTATTTGTACTTTAAAAAGAATCCCGTTACGGTATTCATAACATGGAGCAGAATTAAATTCCTTAGATATAAATTGCAATTTAGTTCCGACGCAGATTTTAATCTGCCTCTGCGCTCTTCACATCTACCCATTCTCGAGTATTCAATCTACAGGGTGCGTAAAAAAAAAAATGTATACGCACTTTGAAGCGTCATAGAAAATTTGCTTCCCGTTCTACAATGTTAAATTTCTGGAAATGGAAAGCTTAAAGTCCAATTGGAAAAATAAATGTACTTTGCAAATGTGATTAATGTGCAAACTGGTGGCCTTCAGCATCAATACATTCCTGAGTACGAGTCACCACTGATTCCGTACATCGTACCAAAGTGTCCAATGAGATTTCTGCGCACACCGCCTGAATCTCATTCCAAAGTGTGTCCAGGTTACGTGGTTTACATTTGTACACCTGATCTTTTACTGTGCCCCATAAGAGGATATCCAGCGGCGTGAGGTCTGGAGAGCGTGTAGGAAACTCGATCGGTTCCCTGCATCCTATCCACTGGCCTGGCACATTGTGATCCAGGTGTGCTCGTACGTCCCTATGATAGTGCGGCGGGGCGCCATCTTGTTGGAAATAAAACTCATCATCACCATATTATGCACGAATGGCAGGGAATATGGAGTCAGCAAGTATTGTTAGGTACGTTTCTGCAGTAACAGTACCTTCAAAGCTTCAAAGCGGAAAGGCCCAATGAGTCCCCTTGCAGACAAACCACACCACACATTTACACCAGGCAAATTCACAGCCTTTTCAACTGTAATGTGAGGATTATCTTCAGCCCAGTACACACAATTGTGCCTATTGACAGTTCCATTGAGTTTGAATTGGGCTTCATCCGACCAAATTATGCTACCCGTAAATCCCGGTTCACGTCTCACCATCTCCTGAACCCATTTACAAAATTCTAACCTTCGATCTGGATCGTCGTCACTTAGCTGTTGCACCAGCCTTGGAATGTACACACGAAACTTGCCTTTCTTCAGAATGCGTAGCACACTACTAGCACTTACATTACTCTCAAGTGCCGCTTGCCTTGAAGATTTTTGAGACGAACGTTGAAACAGTTCCAAGACCGTAGTTGTGGAATCATGACTTGTAGCTGTACGAGGTCGCCCTGATCGACCTTTATACACATCACACACTGTTCCATGAATTTCGAATTTGTCTCTTAGACGTGTAATTGTTAACCTTGAGGGTGGTTCTGTACCATACTCACTTCTCCACTGTCTTCGAACCGCAGCTACATTCTCAAAGTTCCAGTACTAGTTAATTACCTGCTTCCGCGCTTCAAAGTTCAAAGGCACCTCCACCATGTTGCAGTTACTTCCTTGCCACTGCTGCCACCTGCTGAAGAAACATAACATTACTTTCTCACAGATATTTAACATTGTAAAACGGGAAATAAATTGTGTATGACAGTTCAAAGTGTGTGTACATTTTTTTGACGCACCTTGTAGTGGTCAGACACGATGTTTTTGTGTTTTCAGTTGCTGATGTATTCGTACTGCCAAACGTTACTTTCACCTGCAAAGTGTACTCAGTCGCCCTTCGATTGAAATATCTGGTGCTTCAAAATTATTTTGCTAACATCCATTGCGACGGATATGATCAAGTAGGGACTACGATACAATTTCAGTTCCTTCTAATTTGCTCTTTTGTTTATCTGCAATATTCTTGCACTTTTCTCCATGTCTCTTTTTTCTCTTTCTTCAGACCACTTTACACTTGTTATTTTGCAGCTTCTGTCATGGTATCCTCCTGAATTTAACACTTTCCTTCTGAAAGTACCCCTTTCTGCTGCTGCTTTTGTACGTATGTTGTGTATTTGTGTTGATTTCACAGCTGCACCTTGTGAATTTGTTTTCCCAAAGATGCTTGAAGATTTTTTCGGTCATTCATCCTTTATAAATGCCAAAAAAATCAGTCTTCTTTTCTTATTGTTTATATTTTTTTCCATTCTGATATACTCGACTTTCATTTCTTAATTTCCAGGCTCATTCGCTCCATGTTGAACCTTAAAATTATCCTCATGATGCTAAATTAGTTATGGAAGAGTGTCACTTTTAGTAACATAATAGTAAATTTATAAAAGAAGAAAACGAAAATCATTGAATGACGCGGTGTCGGGGACATTGCAACCAAGTAATTTGTATATTGTTAATTAATATTCTTCTATTAGAACAAAAAAAACACAACTTCTAGTTCAGGCAAAACACTAGTGGGAATCTGTCTTGGCTGAAACTAAGTCCAATACACAGTATAGTCACTCTCCAGAGCGAAGTCCATTACTAAAAAAAAAAATGGCGTGTGACGAGGGCCTCCCGTGGGGTAGACCGCTCGCCTGGTGCAAGTCTTTCGATTTGACGCCACTCCGGCGACTTGTGCGTCGATGGGGATGAAATGATGATGATGATGATGATGATAACACAACACCCAATCCCTGAGCGGAGAAAATCTCTGACCCAGCTGGGAATCGAACCCGGGCCCTCAGGATTGACAGTCTGTCGCGCTGACCAATTTTTTTTTTTTTTTTTTTTTTTTTAAGTCTCATTTTCTTCGTTTCGTTCGTTGCATCTGCTCGGGGCGGACGTCGTAAGACACCCGTTTAAGTTCGTCGTTGATCGATTAACTCAGTTTTTTTTTTATTACAGAGGCCAGCTAACCCTCTAACCGAACACGCTGAGCTACCATGCCGGCAGACTGCTGATTCAAGACTGCCACTAACTCACTGGGCCGTAAGTTAAACAGCCACTTGGACTGACGTTGGGAATCTACATGATTTGCTGTGACTGGCGAGCGATATCATGTGTTTGCTCATCGATTTCTCAGGCAGAGAGATGTCATCCCTCTGCTTGATTGGTGCACGTAACGAAGATGTGGAAAGTAATGCAGCTGCTGCTAATGGTCTCAGTGCAAGACCACCAAAATACTCGCTGCTCTGGCATCATCTTGATGTAGGACATACTTGCACGCCACTTGCAGCACAATGGCAGACTACGTGGCAAAGGTCGTGGCATAGGATACAGAAAAGTATTCGTACAGTTTGTGAACAAACAGAAACAAACAATGCTATACACTAAACTCTCGCTAATACGGCCCTCGGTAGGCCGGTCTCTCAGTAATCCGGCACAAAAATGTAGTTAGTTAATTACAATGTTCAACATTCCTGTACACTTTGAAATTGTGGCCTTCTTGCGGATCATTATCATGGCTTCTAAAGGGAAACACATTATGCTAGACCTCAAGCAGAAACTCTGAACTAGATACAAATTGAACTGCGGTTCTTTGCAGAAAACAAATGTTGCTGGCAACAGTGTTGAACGAGTAACTATTTATGACCAAACTTCGGCAGAAAAGAGGTAATCATAAGCTCACAGGAAAGTTACGATGAAACGGATGATGAAGAAGACGACATAGGAGGAGAGAACATGAGGATATATCAGACCGCGGGTGCTGAAGCTGGAGACGTCATCCTGGAGTGCATTATGCAACAATAGGAAACATGGCAGGACTTATGAAATGCTTGTAAAGCCATCGTGTAATAAAGTATGCTACCGTCGCGTAACATCATGGTGACAACTAAAATTTGGAACATATTTCATAGTGAATGTCGAGTGATAGTAATAAGCATGAACACATTCAAGGGCTAAGTTTTCTGTAAAAATTGATTGTAACTTTTGATCTGATAAAGTACAATCCCTATGTGTTTATACTAAATTTTAGACACTCTCAACAATTCGGCGAGGAATGGCCGATTTAGCAAGTCTAGTGTAGTACTTATAGCTGTCAAGGGAATACAGTAGTAATTATGTCCTAAAGAACTACATAAATAAAATCTTAAATTTTTCAACAAGAACATCAAACGCATAGAAAGCAATCCAAAAAAATGATTCCAAGCCTTAACTTTTTTAAAAAAATCTCCTAATAAAACTGATTTTTTTATTTGACAAAAGAGAAAAGGCATACGGCACCAGGATAAGCCCAAATGCATCTGATTCACGGCGCCAACCAAAAATTCATAAAGCAAACATCCCTACGAACCCAATAGCTTAATATGCCAGCAAAAAAAAAAAAAAAAAATTGTATTCTGAGTCAAAACTACATAAATGATAATCATTACACACTAAAGAACTCAAACGACCTGATACAGCAAACTAACGATGTTCACATTGCAGACAATGGAAATTTTATTTCCTTACATGTAATCGACGGTTGTACGCTGATGTACCAGTTAATGAAACGATTGAAATTGTTGAGCATAGCCCCCATGATGTTTCTCTCTAATGTATGTAATTTGTGTAATTTATAATTCAGTGCTAGGCATTAATTGCATAGAGGCACTACTCTGTTTTAATACTTTACTTTTTTCATTTCTTGATACGTAATCCTGATTGATAATCTTTTTTGTTGCTCGATATGCCCTTTCGATTTATGTGTCATTAAGTTTCCTTTAATTTACATCTATGGTCACAAACTTTTTGTTAACAGATTACCGGTTTCGGTCTATAATGACCATCATCAGATGTGCAGCAAAAAAGTAGAAAAAACATAAATACACCCGCAGATTGTCTACAGCTTAAAAACAATAAATAGACCACAATGAAAAGTACTACTGACATATATATGCATTTGTGCACCTTAAGTATGAAGAGGCATACCTGTTTTGTAAAAACAAAGTCTTCATGTACTGCAGCCATAGTGGCATCGTCAAATGTTAAATGCAAAATCAGCACCAGCATCGTCAAATATATATAAATAACATCGTGTTGTCAGTAGCATTACTGTTCAAAACAAGCTGCGGTACAATATCCACAAGATGTTTGTGTTGTAAGTTCACCAGATGTCGCTACTGTCGGCATACACTAGTTTTCAATAATTAATTGAACAGCGTAAAATAAAGGGGAAAACAATAGTTGAAGTCTGAAATGATGTTATTTATATATATTTGAAGATGCTGGTGCTGATTTCGCATTTAACATTTGACGATGCCACTATGGCTGCAGTACGTTAGGACTTTGTTTTTATAAAACAGGTATGCCTCTTCATACTTAAAAAGCGCACAAATGCATATATATATATATGTCACTAGTACTTTCGTTGTGGTCTATTTATTGTTTTTAAGCTGTAGTCAATCTGCAAGTGTATTTATGTTTTTTTCTAATTTTTTGCTGCAGAAAAAAAATGGTTCAAATGGCTCTGAGCACTATGCGACTTAACTTCTGAGGTCATCAGTCGCCTAGAACTTAGAGCCAATTAAACCTAACTAACCTAAGGACATCACACACGTCCATGCCCGAGGCAGGATTCGAACCTGTGACCGTAGCGGTCGCTCGGTTCCAGACTGTAGCGCCTAGAACCGCACGGCCACTCCGGCCGGCATTTGCTGCAGATCTGATGGTCATTATAGACCGAAACCGGTAATCTATTAACAAAAAATTTGTGACCATAGACGTAAATTAAAGGAAACTTATTGTATGTACGGGTCACTGTTTTATTCGCGACACTGTCGCAGCTTGTGAAATTATGTGACATTGTTTCAGGCTGAGGAATATTATTATTCCATACAACTCTTGTTTATGCAGGTTTTGAAGTTTTTAAGAGGCACGACAAATGATACCATGCATGCTTAAAACTGGACTTGGCAATAAGCAGTGGATATTTCTACCTATTCCAGCGAGCAGCGACTAGATAACAGCGGGAAAGATGTCTGGTTGTATGTAGCCCATGTCGGGGATTGTCATTGAATCAGGGACGGGCAGTGTAGCTTTTACTGGGAATTCGGTAAAGTACTGTAAGCTTTCTGTGCAGGAGAGTCGATCCAAGATCTAATGCAGGGGATTTAAATTCTCCACAGCGCTCCGCTCCGCAAATGGATCTCTTTTTGTTGCCTGCAATCTGGTCAGGGATTATTCAGCAAGTCCCGGCTTTGCAGGGATTCTCAGTTTTGCTCTTGTTAACTTGCAGCTAAGGCGGTTAAAAACACGCACGCTGGAGGCAGGATTGGATTCTCGACTGCAGCTGCGCTGTTTCTACGAAGCTAGAAGCCTTCCCAGAGTTAAGATATCTGCCGCGGCTATAGCTGCCGTGTTACGTTCACCTGGTGACTTGATACCAACATGCACACTACGAGCTACTGGGCGTTCCAGCAGCGCATAGTGTGCAAGGCACACTTACTTGTGTTAGTGATGCACGGTGTTTGTTGTACAGTAATGATGGTTAATATATCTGAAACCGATTGCGAACAGCTGATCGCTTACAAATCGATCGCTTCAGATAAAAACTGCTTTGTTCATCATAATTTAAATTCTACGTAAGAAAAGTTGGTTCTGAAGTAATGGAAGACACTTTTGGCTACTACACCAGTTTGCTTGAAATTATCCTTTTACTTGGACCATATATCATCGGCTTCCTTCGTGTGGTTCAAGTTTTCCTATATGGTTTCTCTTATAGAAATTACCCACAGCTGTACTAACTTGTGTGGAAGTCAGAATCAATTCTTACCCTCCGTGACATGATACGTTTTGTGAGGAATGGTTGCCATCAGCTAATCCTGCAGAGCCTGATGTGATAAAACAAGGCATCCATAATTCTGAAACACTTTTTTTTAGGAATTCACTTCTAAGAAATTGATGCGTTTCCGTCGAAGCATTGGATCAAAATACCTCGCTTCTGACAACTAGTTTCATTTAAAACGCGCCGTTTTACTTATTAAATTGATTTAATCTAATAATTTAATTTATTAATTAAAATATCAGTAAAACATGTCAGTAACTTTCATAATACCGGGTGATCAAAAAGTCAGTATAATTTTGAAAACTTAATAAACCACGGAATAATGCAGATAGAGAGGTAAAAATTAACACAAATGCTTGGAATGACATGGGGTTTTATTAGAACCAAAAAATAAACAAAGTTCACAAAATGTCCGACAGATCTCTTGCGCGCGTCGTTTCGTGATGATCGTGTGCTCAGCCGCCACGTTCGTCATGCTTGGCCTCCCAGGTCCCCAGACCTCAGTCCGTGCGATTATTGGCTTTGGGGTTACCTGAAGTCGCAAGTGTATCGTGATCGACCGACAGAAAGACAACATCCGACGCCAATGCCTCACCATGACTCCGGACGTGCTTTACAGTGCTGTTCACAACATTATTCCTCGACTGCAGCTATTGTTGAGCTATGATGGTGGACATATTGGACATTTCCTGTAAAGAATATCATCTTTGCTTTGTCCTACTTTGTTATGCTAATTATTGCTATTCTGATCAGATGAAGAGCCATCTGTCGGACATTTTTTGATCTTTTGTGTTTTTTTGGTTCTAATAAAACCCCATGTCATTCCAAGCGTGAGTGTCAATTTGTACCTCTCTATCTACATTATTCCGTGATTTATTCAGTTTTCAAATTTATACTGACTTTTTGATCACCCGGTACCTTTCCTAGACAAAATCCGATTACAGTTTTGTTTTACTCTGACAAATTGAGAAGTTTCATGCATATCATTTATATTTTGGGCTCAAATGGCTCTGAGCACTATGGGACTTAACATCTGAGGTCATCAGTCCCCTAGAGCTTAGAACTACTTAAACCTAACTAACCTAAAGACTTCATACACATCCACGCCCGGGGCAGGATTAGAACCTGCGACCGTAGCGGTCGCGCGATTCCAGACTGAAGCGTCTAGAAGCGCTCGGCCACTTCGGCCGGCTATATTTTTTGTTTTTCTGTTTTTAGCGTTTTCCACCCTACTCAACCAGGTTCAGTCAAGACATTACAAACGCAATTGTGCCTGCGATCAGAACTGGTAATTTCTGGGAGATTCCGAATGTCATTATGAAACACTGGACTATCTACATTACACGATCCAGTCACGTCAACGTGCAATAACCACTTACAGACGGCAGGTGGCAATACTAGCAGTGGAGGTTATGTAAAGCGTGTCAGTGAAGAAGGGAGCGGTGGGGGAAAACAGTGGATTGGTTCGCGTAATGCGGTTTGATTTATCTGACGTCCAAAAGGCTTTCGGGCCAAGGGTGGAGGCATACCGTGCGTGTCAAAATGGCGCAATCCTAAACTGGCGCTGAGGCAACTGTGGTGCACCAAGGGGCAGGGGTGAAAAACGGCTACGGAGGTGTGTACGGTCGAACAGATGGGCAACTGTTCAGCAGTTGACCACCTAGATGGACCAGGGGGTTACCAACAATGTCTCCACAATGGCTGTTTTGCTGCAGATGGATCTCCGCACCAAGAGTCTGTTCCATGCACCAATGTTAACTGGTGTTTAGGCTGGAATTTGTACCACCAATATCGCGACTGGACGTCCACTGAGTGGCGACAGGCTACCTTTTTCAAATGAATTATGCTCCATTGGACAGATGGCAAGCATCTTGCAACAATTGTCATAAGTGCCCAGGCTAGAGGAGGGAGCATTGTGGTCTGGGGAATGTTTTCGTGGTGTTCACTGAAGGCACAGTGGATCAACACAAGTATGCATTTATCCTTGGGGACCACGTTCACCGCTGGCCGGAATGGCCGAGCGGTTCTAGGCGCTACAGTCTGGAATCGCGCGACCGCTACAGTCGCAGGTTCGAATCCTGCCTCGAGCATGGATGTGTGTATTGTCCTTAGGTAAGTTCTAAGGGGCTGATGACCTCCGAAGTTAAGTCCCATTGTGCTCAGAGGCATTTGAACCACGTTCACCCCACATCTAGTTGGGTTTTCCTCGGCACGATGACCTCGACCAGCAGGACAGCGCAACATGTCACACAGCTCGCAGCGTACGTGCGTGGTTCGAAGAGCAGCCGGATGAGGTTACACTACTCCCCTGTCCACCAAACTCCCCGGATGTAAACCTAGTTGAGGATCTGTGGGACCACCTCGGTGGGGCTGTTGTGCCATGGATCCTCAACAGTGAAACCCAGCGCATTGGGATCTGCATGCCTTCGCATCCCTGTCTGTACCTTCCAGAACCTTGCTGAATCTCCGTGTCTCATAGTGGTCTTCGCTGCAAAAGGAGGTTATTCAGGGTTTTGGACAGACGGTGACAATGTGACTGCACAGTGTGTTACTCCCAGCATAATTTAAATTTGCACAATACTATAATTTAGAATTATATATGAATACCTTCAGCTGCTGACCGGCGCTGATATATATCAACGGGGACAGGTGAAAATGTGTGCCCCGACCGGGACTCGAACCCGAGATCTCCAGCTTACATGGCAGACCTCTATCCATCTGAGCCACCTAGGGCACAGAGGTTAGTGCGACTCCAGGGAGTATTTCGCGCACGCCTCCCGCGAGACACACATTCTCACCTTCTCTGTCCACACACTACATTCGTAGTGTCCCTACCCAACACACTCATTACTCGTGGAAGAGATTCTTACCAAGTGCCGTAAGAGTTCGGGTAATATGTGTGCATCCGCACAGAAGAAGAAGAAGTTCATGGCCAGTATTGCCAGAACTATATACTTTTATGGATATCCAAACAGGTATATACTTAATTTAATTCATAAGATACTTCGTATTTGTGACGTACGGCTTGTCTGACGACATGAGGATGACGTCGCTGCACACTAGAGTAAAAGCAGTAGTCTGAGCTGAAGGAGGATCCTTTTTGCCAGTAGCACTTGCGTGGGCGGTTGCTGTTGTGAGACTTGGCAGACGCTTTAGCATAAGTCAGGTGTGGGTACGTTTACAAGATGGCGCTGCATTGTGTCTGCCTAGGGTGAAGGTGGCAATATCATATCCTTACTACAAATAACTAGACCGATCGCCGGCGCTATTCTAGCGCTCCCATATTGAAGCCGCCAGATGACTTGACAGATGCAAATAAAGTTCGTGAGTACTCTGAATCCGTTTTGGAAAATGCATGAAAATGAAATGCTTGTTCCATTTTATGCCGGAGATTACAATTATTCAAGTCCAAAATAGTTGGAGGAAAAATACGATGCCGCGCGGGATTAGCCGAGCGGTCGAGGGCTGCAGTCGTGGGCTGTGCGGCTAGTCCCGGCGGAGGTTCGAGTCCTCCCTCGGGCATGAATGTGTGTGTTTGTCCTTAGGATAATTTGGGTTAAGTAGTGTGTAAGCTTAGGGACTGTTGACCTTAGCAGTTAAGTCCCACACATTTGAACATTTGAAAAATACGATAAAATTGCGGAAAGGAAGGTCGATAAAATTGCGCCATCTAAAATAAAGACTGTAAAATGAGCGCAAGAGTCAGACGCAGAGGATGTGTCGGGAAACATTAAACAATAACGAAGATTGAAAAACTTGATAAATGATAAAATAACCCCACTATTTGCTATCTTTCGATGTATACGTAATACAGAACATAAGGAAACACTAGGAACAGACTTGATTACTCAGCAAGAGTTGCAAAGTATACATCGTTTTATTTATTTTTTCAGCTTCCTTTTCTTGTGTGTCATACTCGTCAAATCATTAGACCAGTGTCCGCCCCCGGTAGCTGAGTGGATTAGCCGGCACGGTAGCTCAGCGTGTTAGGTCAGGGAGCTGGTTGGCCTCTGTAATAAAAAACTGAGTGGAAGGATCAACAAACGAACTTGGCTGGATGTCATGTGACGTCATCAACGACCAAACACTACGATCAACAATGAAAAAAAAAGTCAGCGCGATAGAATGTCAATCCTAAGGGCCCGGGTTCGATTCCCGGCTGGGTCGGAAATTTTCTCCGCTCAGGGACTTGGTGTTGAGTTGTCCTAATCATCATCATTTCATCCCCATCGACGCGCTAGTCGCCGAAGTGGCATCAAATCGAAAGACTTGCACCCGGCGAACTGTCTACCCGACGGGAGGCCCTAGTCACACGACATTTACATTTTACTAGACCAGTATTCACTTTTGTTCCCACAAATGACGCTTTCAGCATGGGAAGAGTTGCCTCACTTCTCCGCAACGGCGTGGTAGGAGCTAGGGAAATGCTGATTCACTGAGGCAGCAAAAAGCGTCAGTCGTTCAGTGGATCGATGTCATGTTGTTTATGAACAGAACAGTCAGTGTTATTTGAAGTGTTCAATTGTTATTTGTAACACTAGAAGATCACCTCAAACATAGATATGAAGACGTGGACTGGCAACCCTGGACAACAAACGCCTGTAAGACGAGTTTATTCCGCGGGAGTTGTTGATTTGGGAATGTGCGTTATTATTGAGTGTTCATGTTAATGCCAGTTACATCAACAATGATAAGATCTCGTCGCACAGCGTGCGTTCCTGACTGAGAAAAATCTTCCGACGCAAAAATACGTTTGGAGGATTTCTCCTCAAAAAATGGTTCAAATGGCTCTGAGCGCTATGGGACTTGACATCTGATCTCATCAGTCCCCTAGAACTTAGAACTACTTAAACCTAACTAACCTAAGGACATCACACACATCCATGCCCGAGGCAGGATTCGAACCTGCGACCGTAGCGATCACGCGGTTCCAGACTGTAGCGCCTAGAACCGCTCGGCCACCCCGGCCGGCGATTCCTCCTCAATCTGGGGCACTGAACAGGTGCGACTGATAGACAAAATAAAAAAGATCCAAAGAAGAGCAACGCGTTTCGTCACGGGAGATGGTAATCCACCTCCAACTGTAAACTGGAAATGAATTTCGTACGTAGCGTTCAAATCGGCGACTGTTTTATCATGTAAGGCTGCCTGTAACAATACTCTACATCTCCCCCCTGCACTTCTCTGAACGAGCTGTTGCGTACTTTTCTATGTATTACACCGGCTATACACTGTGCAATCACGTTAATAGGACCATTTACCAGAAGCTGCGTGAAATGCAGAAAGACTGTCAGTGAGGTTGTGGAAGGTACCGACAGGAATGTGGAGCCACGTCGACCGCAGTGCTTTGGCCAGCTGTGCTGTGTTCCTCGGTTGATCGATGTCGTGAACTGCTCGACCGAGGATTTAAATCCGGAAGTTTGGTGGCCAGGCGAGTACGGTAAATGCGACGTAGTGCTCTTCGAACCACGCACGTGCACTGTGAGTTGTGTTACACGTTGCATTCTCCTGCTGGTGCCGAGGAAAAACAGACTGCATGTAGGGGTGGTCATGGTCCTCAAGGATAGATGCGTATTTGTGTTGATCAGTCGTATCTTCCAGAATGACGAGATCAGCCAGAGAATACCTTGCGGCCCGGTCCCTTCCGACCAGTGTCGGAGGATGTTTGCTTTCAGACGTTTCACATCGTACACTCCAACGACCATCTGTCACCTGAAAAGGCCACCTCTCTCTCCAGTTGCGGCGTTGGCGTACAAATTCCAGGCTTCGCCGCCGATGAGCAGCAGTTAGCGTGGGTGCATGAACCAGGTGCCTGCTTCGGAGGCCCATATGCAGCAATGTTCACTGATCGGTCATTGAGGAGACACTGTTGGCAACGTCTTAGTTCATTTCGGCGGTCAGTTCCTCAACAGTTGCTCTTATGTTCGCCTGTAGACATGTCCACAGCCGTCGTTCACTTATCATGTATGGCTCGTGTTTGCACCGCAGCCGCCTGGGCGCCAGTTTTGGATAGCATTTTGCCACGCATGGTATACTTTAATCACACACGCACGCGATCAGTTTATGAACTTAGGCGTTCCGGAAATGCTTCCACCTTTGGCCAGAAAGCCTATCATAATGCCCTTTTGGAGGTCGCCGTAATCTCTACGTTTTCGTGTTGCGACGTTGACTGCACTGTTTTACGCGTCCCCCCCCCCCCCCCCCCCCCGCGCCCCTTCCACCACCACCACCACCACCACCACCACCACCACCACCACCACACCACCCGGCATGCTTTATGCACTCTTCGCTGCTACCTGCCGTCTGTGAATGGTTATTGCACATTGACATCGAACATAGGCGGTGGTCACATTAATGTGACTGGACTGTGTAACACTGCCATTACAAATAAGCCAACAAATAGCCGAACAGTCACAATTTCCCATCATTTCCTTTATCCTTGGGTCGAGACTTGGCACAATAACTAGATACCAATAGTATTTTTATGGGTACTTACCTAAGCTCCCTATCGCACTGGAAAAGAGTTTTTAAACTTTCGCGATTTCTGTCTTACTCAGAAGATATTTCAAGTGAATTATGTGCCTACCGAGCATGCTAAAGATGTAATGACACATCAAGCTATAAAAAATATTGAAAGTGCGGTCTTGGAACGTCTTTACGTTTCTAGTCAGTATTTTTCTCTTTTATAAGTCAGCTACTGTGAAGATTTGGTTCAAATGGCTCTAAGCACTATGGGACTTAACATCTGAGGTGAAGATTTGGTTCAAATGGCTCTAAGCACTATGGGACTTAACATCTGAGGTCATCAGTCGCCTAGACTTACAACTACTTAAACCTAACTAATCTAAGGACATCACACACATCCATGCGCGAGGCAGGATTCGAACCTGCGACCGTAGCAGGAGCGCGGTTCCGGACTGAGGCGCCTAGAACCGCTCGGCCACAGCGGGGGTTGGGTTGTTTTGAGGAGGAGGAGGATATTAGTGTTTAACATCCCGTCGACAACGAGGTCATTAGAGACGGAGCGCAAGCTCGGGTGAGGGAAGGATGGGGAAGGAAGTCGGCCGTGCACTTTCAAAGGAACCATCCCGGCATTTGCCTGAAGCGATTTTAGGGAGATCACGGAAAACCTAAATCAGGATGGCCGGAGACGGGATTGAAGCGTCGTCCTCCCGAATGCGAGTCCATTGTGGGTTGTTTTGAGGAAGGAGATCAGACAGCAAGGTCATCGGTCTCATCGGATTAGGGAAGGACGGGGACGGAAGTCGGCCGTGCCCTTTCAAAGGAACCATCCCGGCATTTTCCTGGAGCGATTTAGGGAAATCACGGAAAACCTAAATCACGACGGCCGGACGCGGGATTGAACCGTCGTCCTCCCGAATGCGTCGGCCTCAGCGGCCGGCCGAGGGAAGATTTCTGGTGAAGGTGGATGGGTGGATGGAGATGTTTGTATGGACTCCCGACGGCAAGGTCAAAAGCGCCCGTTCAAAAACAGATGGAGACAAATGCCAGTAAAATACCCAGAACAGGAAGATAAAACACGTAAAACACATCTAACAAAAGTTGGAAAACTATGTGCGTATCCGCACCGAAGCACGAGACGAAGCATTGCGTCAGTAGTAAAATATGAACGACATAGGAAGAAAGTGGTATAAGGAGCTAAAACAATGAAGCAGATGGATGTGGCTGGCTGACCGCAAGGAAGAAAAAGGAGAAGCTAGCTACTCTGCAACACACTAAAACCTCAAGCCTAAAAGTTTAGGCCCGAGTATAGACACATCGCAATACTTTAAAACCTTAGTTACACTCGACTCATTATCATCTAAAATAAGGGCAGATACTTCTGCCCTTCCATCACGGTATAAAATGCACTCCGTTAAAATGTGGCGGATAGAGATGTGCACACCACAAGCATCACAAACCGGGGGATCCTCCCGCCGTAATAAAAAGCTGTACCCTTTTAAGACACGTGAGGGTCACTTCGCCGCGCGGGATTAGCCGAGCGGTCTATGGCGCTGCAGTCATTGACTGTGCGGCTGGTCCCGGCGGAGGATGGAGTCCTCCCTCGGGCATGGGTGTGTGTGTTGGTCCTTAGGATAATTTAGGTTAAGTAGCGTGTAAGCTTGATTTCACACACATTTGAACATTTTGAAGGGTCACTTCATCCCGCCTGCGCAACTGGCAGGAGGAACGCCGTGGCCGGGTTGTTGACTTCACCAGCTGCAGCTTATTGGCCGTCACCGCCAGCCATTCCTCCTCCACAACTGCATGCACTTCCTGTGTAGTGCAGAACCGACAGCCTGCAAGGGAATAGGACACTGTGCCACATCCTGTCCTCTGCAGGCTTCCTTGGCAGCTTGATCGGCCAGTTCATTGCCCTTATCCCTACATGACATGGCACCCAGCAGAATAACACCTGCTTACCCCGCCGTTGAAGCAAGCACAGTTCGTCATATATCAGCCGGACCAACTCCTCAGCTGGGTACAGGTTCTGCAACGATTGTAAAGCCGTCGGCACACGGACCGTGCATCCGAACGTTGAGCGTTGAGCGTGCCGAGTTTCTGACGTCACAGCATGGAATAGCTGTCTTTCCGAACGTGCAGAGCAATATCTGGCATGTCAGATATTCTCAGCGTGCGTCTGAGCGTTGACCAATGACATGGCACAACGCCACCTACGTCACACGCACGCCGTCTCCCTTCAGTACAGAGTTGTGACGCGCCATATTGTCATTCATTTCAAGCCTATACGTATATATGCCGTTCCGAGCACCAGAAAATTGAGAATCACTGCAAAACTCATTGTTAACTGTGTGATTCGTTCCAATAAAATAATGAGAAACATCATATTCGCGGCAAAATAATTATTGTAACTTGCGTATAATGAGAGTAGGCTATTTGAAGGCAGCGACACACTGAAGATCCACCCAAAACGCATTGTTCTTGGTACAATGTGTTATAATTAAATTTCAGTTAATAAAATATCTACGATTAAAGTTTCTAGCAAGAGGTAAGGTACTATCATTAGATGAAGCAGACGCGATGTTGGTATAGCGCAATGAATAGCATCATTGTATACTAGTGAGGTTTTTTTTGTTGGGGCGGTGGTTCGCGTCCTGACACGACAAATTTTTTTCCTAACATTCGTGTTTTTATTAGGTTCTGATACTTTATTATTAGTTTAATATAAGTATGGACTGTAATGTTTGATTTTATGTAAATACAAGTTCACCTTTTTTTGAGGGGTTACTTTGTTCGATTGGCTTAATCTAAAGGACAGCTTACGCTACTTGTATAAAGGTATTTTTTCTCCTTTTTCTTTTACGCTTCGTAATTGACATGTTGCAAAGATTCTGCTACTGGGTACGAACAGTGATCAAGTAAGACTGACCTTGGGGTTTTACTAAAATGTGGGAATGATGAAATAATGTTTATCTTATGCGGAAAGTATTCCAATTTTGTAACGCACTGCTTGTAATGGAACTTTTATAAGCCTGTGTCCTTATTGATTGGACATGGTACTTTCCTTTTCGTGGACGATGGAAGAAATGTGCATTTTAATAGAGCTAACGTGGGAATTTTACGCGCCCGTTGAGTAAACAGTGTGATTAACGAACTAGAAACATCCCTCAACTGTCGCTTGAGTGCGTTGCGATCGCGTATACCGTGTTGGGTCCACGTACCGTATGCACAAGTCGCATCATTCCTGAGCGTTGAGCAGCACGTTGAACTGGGCACGCCCAACGTTAACGTTCGGCAGCACGGTCCGTGTGCTGACGGCTTAAGGCAGTAAGGGACTCGGAGCAGATGAGAAACCGTCTGCCCTGAATACGATGCATCTGCGCCAGTGCCTTCAGGATCGCGTGGAGCTCCGGTGCGAAAACGATATACTCGTCAGCAGCATGAAATCACACATCTTATGGCCATCGCCATTTGTCTTTATTTTCGAATTTATTCCCATAAACAATGTCACTGGTGGTGACACGACGTTACTGGTGAAATAAAAAACCATTGTGCTTCTACTCTTCTTAACACAAATTGTCAGCACTGCACTAGTACGCTCGACACAACAAACATTCACGCGCTCAAAGTCATATTCACCACCGTGACTTCTTGTGAAGAGGCAGCACAGATTCGTTTTCCAGAAGCCATTAGCTTGTCATTGACTCTGTCGTTGGGATGCCCACAGGCACAGTAATGTTCATCCAACATTGCCATCTTAAGGAAGATGTGCAAATCATTCTTATAGTTGTGCCGTGGAAGTGTTGAGGCGTTTTAGCGTCGACGGAGTGAGAAGTGGAGTGGTCAGGTCTGTGAACAGATGTGCGGCGGTGTCACATGGCGACCAGAACAGCATGCGCGTGGATGATTGAGGAATGCTGTCTAAAAATAGCGGCTTGTATCGCTGCTGCCTCGTGCCCTGCTTTCAGCGAGCACTGACTCCCAACTGGCAAAGGATGCACGAGGAAGGGTCGCGACCTAGCCGTGCCACGAATAAATATGTGCACATGTTCAGGGACAAGACAACATAATAAAGGTGGTGGTGGTGGTGGTTAGTGTTTAACGTCCCGTCGACAACGAGGTCATTAGAGACGGAGCGCAACCTCGGGTTAGGGAAGGATTGGGAAGGAAATCGGCCGTGCCCTTTCAAAGGAACCATCCCGGCATTTGCCTGAAACGATTTAGGGAAATCACGGAAAACCTAAATCAGGATGGCCGGAGACGGGATTGAACCGTCGTCCTCCCGAATGCGAGTCCAGTGTGCTAACCACTGCGCCACCTCGCTCGGTAACATAATAAAGCTACAGTGCTTTGCGTATTTTTAAAAATTTCACCATCTGATCGTGTTCGCCGTCTGCCATCTTGGTAAGCGATACTGATTTAATTTTATTGATGGGGATTACTAGTACCTGCTGTACAATTAGTTAGCGGAACTTTCTGCATGTGAGTGTGTATATTATAGGTCACTGAAGGGTCTTCACAAGAAAGTAAAGAGGAAAGCATATACCAAAGTGTCAATCACTCTTATTAAGTTGTATACAGAAGTGCTCTTAAATTATTCATATAGTTTTACTAATAAAAGAAGACACACAGATGCTCAAGCTTGTCAGAGGCATGATTGATAACGATGACCAGAGATTATACTACATACAATCGTAGTATATTCAGCCGGATAAATTAATCTCTGTTCAATACCTTGAGCTTAAGACAACAATGTTTTTACATTTCAAAGAACTTCTACTTTTTTCGTTGCCTCGCAAGTTCTTTACGTGCTCTTGAATGTATTATAGTATATTTTGTTCCTTAATCCACACGAATGTAAACTCACTTCTGTCATTTAATTTTACCGCAGAAACGACATCTTTGCCCGGATCTCGAACCCATGCACTCCACTTTACACAAACTACCCTCGAACGCGTGACGAAAGGACTTCGTTCAGTTCCGCTTCACTCGTATTCTCTTTGAGCATGAGCCATAGGAGAAATGTCTGGTTTCCTCCATACGCATCTAAGCCTCTCCTGCTCTTATAAACTATAGCAGTATTTCACCATGAATTTTTCACTATGCAGTGCAGTGTGCACTGATATGAAACTTACTGGCTGATTAAAACTGTGTGCCAGCCTCATACTCGGGTCGTGAGTAGCTTAGTCGGTAGAGTACTTTTGCGCTAAAGGCAAAGGTTCCGAACTCAAGAATCTCAAGTCCTGTTGCAAAATTCGACGCTCACTCCGACTACATAACTGAAGAGCTCTTGCGTGTTTTAGAGCAGATCTCTCTGAAGACGTCTTACTGCATTAGTGTTTCGTGGAGTTCGACGCTGCTCGCCTTCGTCCTCTTTTTTTTTTTTTTTTTTTTTTTTTTTAAAGCAAGTGACCACTTGTAAACAAAACTTCCCATTCTAGAGATATCATTCATATTAATACAGCTGCTTTATTCCGAGCCATCTGTTTCTTACTTCAACTGGCGTCAGCGAAGCACTGAGCGAACGAGCGATCCATCTAGCTGCATCGGACTGGCCCCTACCGGTATCCATATGAACGTACAACTGGCGCCAAGCAAAACTTCAAGTTCGATACGTAATTTAACATTTACCCGACGTTTATAGTGTTGTGAAATCGGATTATTTTTGAAACACCTTGCATTAACGCCTTACCAAAAGGCCACCCAAGAAAGCCTCGCGGCTCGGTCCAAATTCGCAGTGTTTCTCGACGTATCATTCTATAAGCAAAACACTTGTACGCAGAGGTCCTATCACTAGCAATGAGCAAAGCTGGAGGGCCTTGGTTGATTGCCCAAGCAAGCGTTATCATGTTCTTCTTTCTGTCCCTCTGCGACGCTTTTGTCTCACGCCCATTGCTTGTAGCACTTTTAATTAAAAGCTACCTGCCTGTAAATTCTATTTATTATTGTTCTTACCATGAACGAATATAAAATGTGTGTGCTTTTTATCGGTAGTATTGCGGCCCGAGAAGTGACCTGACCATTTATTACGCGATCGTTAAAAAAAGAGAATGTGATGATGCTCAAATGTGTGTGAAATCTTACGGGACTTAACTGCTAAGGTCCGCACAGTCCATGAATGCAGCGTCTTAGACCGCGAACGTGATGAACCAACGACAGAATAGCATAATCTGGCGGGACTTTCAAGTTGAAAATATTCAATTTATCATAACTTTACATAAACGGAATCTTACGGATTTTTTTTTTTTTTTTTTTTTCATATAGATGATCACTTCTTGGGCCGCACTGATACGTGCTTTGGGCCCCTGATGTAATCAATCGATTGCGAGCGAGGATAACCAGGTGTTGGCCCTTTTTGCTATTTGTTTACTGAGTTCGCGTTAAGTATTGTTTTGTTAGTGAACCGACTGTAGAAACTAAGTCATGGAATCGTATTCTAGTTCTACAATTTATGAATATCCGTAGCCATGTTTAAATGATTACGTTAGTTTTGTATCTAGTTCGGGTGAACAAATACTTTTCGATTGTAAACTGTGCTTGCCTAAGACAATTGACAATTAGGGCTCACACTTCGAGCCTCGACAATTTCTTGGGGAACAAGTTTTAGTAACTTTATTTATAAAATGTAATACCCCTATAGTGTTGCGGTCGAACGACTTTTTTATGCTGACAAAGACAATTTTTCTCCTAAACCTGCCTCGCTGTCGAATGAAAACTTTAACATGTTGACGTTCGCGAATGGAAAATATGCGCCTTAGGCCAGATACTGACCGATTCTCCTGTGTTCTGATTCTCTCGTGATTTAACATTGATAGCTAAATAATTATGAAACTGAGATTAAATGATTTAACTCTTCCTTCATTTATCTTCTACGTGCTATCTGAACCTCCCTCCCCCCCCCCCCCCAGTCCTCGTCCCCCACGCCCACCCCTCCACCTAACCAAAACATTTTATTTAAGCGACGGTAATACGTTTGATTCACTTGCTCATTTCACTCCACTCGCCACATAAAGTTCACAATAACGAGTTAACGATTAACGAGTAACTTATGATAAATCCGCTGTAAAGTAACGCTTTAACGTTTAACGAAGTTGCCTTGTTTAGTAAGTGATTAACGATTAGTGAAATTAACTTTTCGATTGACGTCACCCGGCTATGCTTCCAGCCTGAGATTTTTTTCTATGGGGGCGTCATTAAGACTGAGGTGTTCAAACATTGGCCGAGGAATTTGCCAGGCCATAGAATAGCAATACAAGAAGAAACTGGTCTTGTTCCTATAGAAATGGTCGGTAGAGTGATGTAGAATTTACAAAATCGCTTTCATACTACGCGAGTGAAGATGTAAATATAAATGTTAACTTACGTATCGGGACTTGAAGTTTTACTTGGCGTCAGTTGTAAGTTCATGTGTATACAGGTAGGGGTCTGTCTGATGCAGCTCGCTAACTTATCTGGATATGATGGAGATCTGGCTTTGTCCACAGTTGACAGAACTTGCCGAAAATGTAATTCTCCAACAGTACAGAGCACCACCGCACTGGCTCGGCATTTAAGACCATTTATTAATTCTGACCTGTCTCGACGATAGCTCGACCATTATCCTTCGAGGTCGCCTGATTTCCCGGTTCTTTTATGTATTTACCCTTAAAATAACGTTGAGCGGAACAGCGTCGTCGCATAGTAGCAACAGTGAATGTAGTTACAGTATCTCCCAGTTTGCGAAACGTACAAGAAAGGTCATAAGTTTTCGATCATCTATCACAACTGCGTATTTGTGGTTAAAACGGCTATTTCCTTTTGAATATTCTAGTACATCCTCGTTCTCATAATAAAACAAGTATAAAAATGTGTATTTGACTGGATTTTCACCTAAAGGGGCACTGATAACTATCCACAACAATGACTTGCCTTTACCTATGACGATTTCATTCGACTAGGCCTTATTCCGTCAACAGTTTGTGTAGCAATTACGTCGATTTAGTTTACAGTACACTGTGTGCATCTACCAGCGTGTTTGTACACTCCTGGAAATTGAAATAAGAACACCGTGAATTCATTGTCCCAGGAAGGGGAAACTTTATTGACACATTCCTGGGGTCAGATACATCACATGATCACACTGACAGAACCACAGGCACATAGACACAGGCAACAGAGCATGCACAATGTCGGCACTAGTACAGTGTATATCCACCTTTCGCAGCAATGCAGGCTGCTATTCTCCCATGGAGACGATCGTAGAGATGCTGGATGTAGTCCTGTGGAACGGCTTGCCATGACATTTCCACCTGGCGCCTCAGTTGGACCAGCGCTCGTGCTGGACGTGCAGACCGCTTGAGACGACGCTTCATCCAGTCCCAAACATGCTCAATGGGGGACAGATCCGGAGATCTTGCTGGCCAGGGTAGTTGACTTACACCTTCTAGAGCACGTTGGGTGGCACGGGATACATGCGGACGTGCATTGTCCTGTTGGAACAGCAAGTTCCCTTGCCGGTCTAGGAATGGTAGAACGATGGGTTCGATGACGGTTTGGATGTACCGTGCACTATTCAGTGTCCCCTCGACGATCACCAGTGGTGTACGGCCAGTGTAGGAGATCGCTCCCCACACCATGATGCCGGGTGTTGGCCCTGTGTGCCTCGGTCGTATGCAGTCCTGATTGTGGCGCTCACCTGCACGGCGCCAAACACGCATACGACCATCATTGGCACCAAGGCAGAAGCGACTCTCATCGCTGAAGACGACACGTCTCCATTCGTCCCTCCATTCACGCCTGTCGCGACACCACTGGAGGCGGGCTGCACGATGTTGGGGCGTGAGCGGAAGACGGCCTAACGGTGTGCGGGACCGTAGCCCAGCTTCATGGAGACGGTTGCGAATGGTCCTCGCCGATACCCAAGGAGCAACAGTGTCCCTAATTTGCTGGGAAGTGGCGGTGCGGTCCCCTACGGCACTGCGTAGGATCCTACGGTCTTGGCGTGCATCCGTGCGTCGCTGCATTCCGGTCCCAGGTCGACGGGCAGGTGCACCTTCCGCCGACCACTGGCGACAACATCGATGTACTGTGGAGACCTCACGCCCCACGTGTTGATCAATTCGGCGGTACGTCCACCCGGCCTCCCGCATGCCCACTATACGCCCTCGCTCAAAGTCCGTCAACTGCACATACGGTTCACGTCCACGCTGTCGCGGCATGCTACCAGTGTTAAAGACTGCGATGGAGCTCCGTATGCCACGGCAAACTGGCTGACACTGACGGCGGCGGTGCACAAATGCTGCGCAGCTAGCGCCATTCGACGGCCAACACCGCGGTTCCTGGTGTGTCCGCTGTGCCGTGCGTGTGATCATTGCTTGTACAGCCCTCTCGCAGTGTCCGGAGCAAGTATGGTGGGTCTGACACACCGGTGTCAATGTGTTCTTTTTTCCATTTCCAGGAGTGTATATTTGATCAGGTTCATATCGCCGGCCGGTGTGGCCGAGCGGTTCTAGGCGCTTCAGTTTGGAGCCGCGCGAGCGCTACGGTCGCAGGTTCGAATCCTGCCTCGGGCATGGATGTGTGTTATGTCCTTAGGTTAGTTAGGTTTAAGTAGTTCTAAGTTCTAGGGGACTGATGACCTCAGATGTTAAGTCCCATAGTGCTCAGAGCCATTTTTCAAGGTTCATATCACGTAACCTTGTAATGGGACGTAAACAGGAGATCGGAATTGGAAAAAATGTGCTGTAATTGTAGTTCTGCATGAGGAAGGCTAGTCTTGTAAGACAATAGCAACAAAAATTGGCGTTGCCCAGTCTACAGTGGTGTATGCATTGAAGCGGTTGAAGCAAATTTGCCAATGCAAGTGTTTCGCGATCTGGAAGACCCCGAGTAACATCATACAGGGAAGATCAGTTTGTACGTGTATAGAGTAAACGTCAGAGGACTCGTACCGGACGTGGATAGTATGCAAGCTGCTCCAACCTCTGCCTCAACGGTGCAACTTCGCCTAGTGAACAAGGTTTAAAGTTCTGAACAGGGCCAAAACCTTTATACGTAAAAAAAGGCGAAAAGAAGGCAGTGGGCGCAGCAACATAAAAGCTGGAGCTTGCAGCGGTCGAAAATTGGAAGTTTGTGGTAAGGTCTTATGGAACCAAACTGCTGAGGCCATCGGTCCCTAAGCTAACGCACTACTTAATCTAACTTAAACGAACTTACGCTAAGGACGACACACACACCCATCCCCTAGGGAGGACTCGAACCTCCGACGGGGGGAGCCGCGCGGACCGTGACAAGACGCCTAGATCGCGGTTCTAACCGGCCGGCTATGCAGCAGTGGTCCAAGGTATTATTCACGGACTAATCTAAGTTTGAAGTATTTGGGAGCCACTGTCGTATATTTTTTCATTGACTTCGTGGAGAACGCACGAAGCGTCAGTGTGCGTGACGCCAACGGTGGAGCGGTTATGTTCTGGATAGGCTATATTTTCCGTGTGATTAAGTCAGTGATCTACTGAGAATTGATGGAAGATGGAAGAAGGAAGGATACCAGAGGATACTGATTAACAAAGCATTTCCATCTGGCAAGATAGATTTGTTCTGCAGTAGGATTATAATTCCGAACATGTTTCTAAGTTGTGCAGTGGCTGTCAGTAGAGGAGAGAAATGTGATGAACGGAAGAACTGATTTGGCCAAGTCAGTCACCCGACTTAAATCCTATTGGATGTTATGAAATAAACATAACAGGGATGTCAACAAACTGAGGTCAGCTACACTGAGGAGACTAAAGTCATGGGGTAGCGATAAGCATATATACATATGCACTGCCCTTTTACACAAAGTGTAAAGGGCATTGCAGCGTCGGAGCTGTCATTTGTACTCAGGTAATTCACGCTGAGAGGTTTCCGACCTGATTGTGGCCACGCGACCGAAATTAAGACTTTTAATGCGGTTTGCTAACTGGAGGTACACGCATGGTTCGTTACATTTCAGAAATCATTAGAGCATTCAGTATACGAGAGGCACAGTGTCAAGACTGTGCCGGTAATACCCAATTTCAGGCGTTACCTCTCATCACGGACAACGCAATGACCGACGGTCTTCACTTAACGACCGAGAGCAGCGTCGTTCGCGTACAGTTGTCAGTACCAACAAGCAAGCAACACTTCGTGAAATAACCACAGAAACCGAGGTGGGGCGTATGAGGAACCTATCCGTTTGGAGAGTGCGGCGAAATTCGGCATTGATGGGCCATACCAGCAGACAACCGATGCCAGTGCCTTTACTGACCTCACGATGTCGCCTGCACCGCCTCTCCTGGGCTCATGACCACAACTTTTAGACAGTAGACGACTGGAAAACTGTGACCTCGTCAGTGAGTCCCGATTTCAGCTGGTAAGAGTTGATGGTAGGGTTCGAGGGTGGCGCAGACCCCACGAAAGCACGAACCCAAGTTGTCAAAAAGACACTGTGCGAGCTGGTGATGGCCCCATAATGGTGTGGGCTGTGTTTACATGGAATGGACTGGTCCTCTGGTCCCACTGAACCAATCATTGACCGGAAATGGTTATCTTCGACTACGTGGAGACCATTTTGCAGCCATTCATGGACTTCAAGTTCCCAAACAAGATTGGAGTTTTTATAGATGACAATGCGCCATGTTGCAGGCACAATTGTTCGCGATTGATTTGAAGAACATTCGTGATTTGGCCACACGGATCACCAGGCATGAATCCCATCGACCATTTATGTTACTTAATCCAGAGGTCCATTCGTGCATAAAATCCTTCACTGGCAACACTTTCGCAATTATGGACAGCTATAGACTCAGCATGGCTCAGTATTTCTGCAGGGGACTTAACAACGACTTGACGAGTCCATGCCATGTCGAGTTGCTAGCCAACGCCGGGCAAAAGGAGGTCCGACACAATATTAGTAGGTATCCCATGACGTTTGTCACCTCAGGGTAGTTATGAACACCTGTGGAATAATTACAGACGTATTGGACTGCAGAAATTTGGAAACACTACAGAATCATATGTGCAAAACACCAAGTGTTTGTGCAGCTGTTCTCAAAGCAAATGGTGGGTACTTTGAAGAGACTACAATGTAAACCACATTGTGTTGTAGTTAATGGTAGAGAGAGAAAATACTTATTTTGTTGGTGTCTTTAGATTGTAAAATGTGTTTGTACATTAAAATAAACTAGGCCTATATACACTACTGGCCATTAAAATTGCTACACCAAGGAGAAATGCAGATGATATTGGACAAATATATTGTACTAGAACTGAGATGTGATTACATTTTCATCCAATTTGGGTGCATGGATCCTGAGAAATCAGTACCCAGAACAACCAGCTCTGGCCGTAACAACGGCCTTGATACGCCTGGGCATTGAGTCAAACAGAGCTTCGATGACGTGTACAGGTATAGCTGCCCATGCGGCTTCAACACGATACCACAGTTCATCAAGAGTAGTGACTGGCGTATTGTGACGAGCCAGTTGTTCCGCCACCATTGACCAGACGTTTTCAATTGGTGAGAGATCTGGCGGATGTGCAGGCCAGGGCAGCAGTCGAACATTTTCTGTATCCAGAAAGGCCCGTACAGTACCTGCAACATGCGGTCGTGTATTATCCTGCTGAAATGTAGAGTTTTGCAGGGATCGAATGAAGGGTAGAGCCACGGGTCGTAACATACCTGAAATGTAACGTTCACTATTCAAAGTGCCGTCTATGCGAACAAGAGGTGATCGAGACGTATAGCCAATGGCACCCCATACCATCACGCCGGGTGATACGCCAGTATGGCGATGACGAATACACGCTTCCAATGTTCGTTCACCGCGATGTCGCCAAACACGGATGCGACCATCATGATGCTGTAAACAGAACCTGGATTCATTCAAAAAAATGACGTTTTGCCATTCGTGCACCCAGGTTCATCGTTGAATACACCATCGCAGGCGCTCGTGTCTGTGATGCAGCGTCAAGGGTACCCGCGGCCATGGTCTCCGAGCTGATAGTCCATGCTGCTGCAAACGTCGTCGAACTGATCGTGCAGATGGTTGTTGTCTTGCAAACGTCCCCATCTGTTGACGCAGGGATCGAGACGTGGCTGCACGATCCGTTACAGCCATGCGGATAAGATGCCTGTCATCTCGAGGCCGTTGGGATCCAGCACGGCGTTCCGTATTACCCTCCTGAACCCACCGATTCCATATTCTGCTAACAGTCATTGGATCTCGACCAACGCGAGCAGCACTGTCGCGATACGATAAACCGCAATCGCAATAGGCTACAATCCGACCCTTATCAAAGTCAGAAACGTGATGGCATTCATATCTCCTCCTTACACGAGGCATCACAACAACGTTTCACCAGGCAACGCCGGTCAAGTGCTGTTTGTGTATGAGAAATCGGTTGGAAACTTTCTTCATGTCAGCACGTTGTAGGTGTCGCCACTGGCGCCAACCTTGTGTGAATGCTCTGAAAAACTAATCATTTGCGTATCACAGCATCTTCTTCCTGTCGGTTAAATTTCGCGTCTGTAGCACTTCATCTTCGTGGTGTAGCAATTTTAATGGCCAGTAGTGTAGTTGTAAGAGTCATCGAAAAGTTATGACCTTTAGTGTAGGTGTAGATTGTGGTGAACTTGAAGATGATGGTAACGTTTTGTCTGTCCTGGCGAGACTGTCTGTCCGGGGGAGCCGATGCGGTGTAGGTGGGGTCGACTGACAGGGCCGAGCCAATAAAGGCGGTGAGGAGGGCTGCGGTGTCCGTGTCGAGCGTGGGCGGGGGGGGGAGTGGGTGAGCGGGAGGTTCATTGGGGATTCAGCGCGCTCCCGGCTTCCTGGGCCCTTCGGTCGGCCGCCGCTACCGCACAGGCTAATTTTATACGGGGCGTCTTTGGAGCCGCCACACGCTGTCTGGCGCCCCTCTTACTTGCCCTTCAAGGGACGGCCCACGCGTTGGCCTGACGTCCAGTCTGCCTTCTGCCTTCACATTGATCTTTCCATCAAGTCCTACCGAGGAGACTAACAAAGACGGTGCGCGTAGTTTCACCGCACATGGCCTCACTAAACCTGGCTCTGGATGGACTGACTCCTATCTTTTGATACGGGGCAAGACTTTCGTTCTTTCACAACGAGTATTTCCTACCATCTTCAGTTGTTTCTTTTTCAGCCCACTGATTGGTTCGCAAGCTCACCACACAAAGTACACGGTCCAATCACATTAATGAGTTGTATCGTCACAGAGGAAGAAACATGAGTGCGTCATGTAACACCTGTGACGAAGAAAGCATTGTCGTTGAGGAGACTCACACCTTGCCGCGCGCCGTCCCTCACCCCCCCCCCCCCCCCACTGTCCTCCGTTAAAAATAAATAAATAGAATGCTCAAAATAATAGTATCCTAGAGCGATTTTGTGGCCACAGTCTTTCGGGACATGCAGAGTGCGCTGCTGGTTGCTTTCCTCGCCAGTGGAGAGAAGTGAATGCCGCCAATTATTGTGTCACGCTAGAACGGTTCTGAGGAAACACCCGGGATTACTCTTCCGAAAGGTGTTGCGCTTGCGCAAAAACGCCCGACCGCATACATCTTTGCTTACGCGTGATTTAGTGTGGCGGATCCCTCTTCGAAAAATAAATTGAAGATCGTATCTCGAGTGGTGAAGTTCATGTCATTTGGTGTTATCGTAATCTATCTCGGGTGAACCACCACTATAACGGGCCTAAAATAAAAATCCAGTGGAAAAACAGTTTAACAGAATAAAAATCAGGAGCAGGATCCTAGAATTCGCATCTCACAGCTCAGCTATTGCGGGCGTCGGTCAGTCCAGAAAACACTAAATCGCAAAACGAAGAATAACTAGCAATACAATTCCACGTAGCAATTAATATAAAAAAAGTGCATACTGTACTCAGTTGTTGGGAACCAAATTAGAATATTTTCAATTCAGTTCATTTTGTAAAGGAAGCGACTGACCACTGAATTAACAATGTATGTTGTATTCCTGAAGTGAAATTGTTGGCACTGTGTCCCATCATAATAACTTACTAACCGTTTTTAAATACGGTCGCAGGTTCGAATCCTGCCTCGGCCATGGGTTGTATGATGTCCTTAGGTTAGTTAGGTTTAAGTAGTTCTAAGTTCTAGGGGACTGATGACCTCAGAAGTTAAGTCCCATAGTGCTCAGAGCCATTTGAACCATTTTTTTTTTTCAATACATGTGAACACGTTATAAGCAAAAAGGAAAGTCAGTAAGGACACCATGCTATAAAAGTTCCATCAGAGATAGTGAGTTACAAATTTAGAACAGTTCTCGACGTAAGATAAAGATTATGTCATCATTCTAATCTTTTACTAAAATCCTAAGGTCATTCTTATTTGAGCTCTGTTCTTGTTCGACAGCAGAATCTTTACAACATGTAAAATATGAAACAAAGTGCAAAATGTGTTAATACAAGTAGTGGAAGCTGTCAGTCGAACAAACTTACTCCTCACAGAGACCATATTTATATTTATATAACTTTGAATGTTATAGAATATAATGTTACTTAATGTCCGCCCCCGGTAGATGAGTGATCAGCGCGACAGAATGTCAATCCTAAGGGCCCGGGTTAAATTCCCGGCTGAGTCGGGGAGTGTGTTGTCCTAATCATCATCATTTCATCCCCATCGACGCGCAAGTCGCCGACGTGGCGTCAAATCGAAAGACTTGCACCCGGCGAACGGTCTACCCGACGAAGACCCTAGGTCACACAACATTTATATTTATTTATGTTAATTAATAAGGAAGTATGAGAACCTATTAGAAAACGCGAAAGGTACTAAAGAAATGTTTGCGCCCAGTGGGACACGAACCACCGTCACGTCAACTGCATTACTTTACAATTCTGCATCTCTGCTTTCTTTTAATCATTTTATTCGTCGTTGTTCTCGGCATTTGATCTGGGCGCACGTCACATGACACGCCTTCAAGTTCGTCGTTAAATACTTCACTTAGCTTTTCTTGTTTGTTAAACAGATCAGCCAGCGCTCTGATTGAACACGCTGAGCTATCGTGCCGGATACTCAGTACATCCTACTCATTGCATTCTGCCGTCTCCTGAAATCTTTAATGGCAGATTTCTTATTACTTGACATTTCACTACGATAACTTTTACCAAGAACAATGCATATTTTTATGGATCCTCAGTGTCCCGTTGCCTTGAAACGGCATGTTTTCATAATACGCTAGTAACAATAATTTTTTAACCACTAATACGACAGTTCCCTTCATTTAATTACAACAGATCGTACAATTAACGACCGGTTTTCAAGATATCCTCAATTTTCTGATGCTTAGAAACGGCATATATAACATTATATACATGTGGCCTTCAACTGAAATCCAACACGACACCTCGCGGCTCTGTACCGAAGAGGGATAGGGCGTCATATGACTTACGTGACGTTCTTCCATGGCAACGTTCAAACGCAAGTTCACAATATCTGACGTGCTAGATATTGCTGTCCACGTTCGAATAGACCCCCAACCTCCTTTTTCCATGCTATGACGTCAAAAACTCGACACGCTCAACGCTCCAGTGCACGGTCCGTGTGCCAACGGCGTTAAGCCGTCGGCACACGGACCGTGCTGTCGAACGTTAACGTTGAGCGTGCCGAGTTCAACGTGCTGCTGAACGCTCGAAATGATGCGACTTGTGCATACGGTACGTGGGCCCCAACGTGGTATACGCGATAACAACGCACTCCAGCGGCAGTTGCGGGATGTTTCTAGTTCGTAAATCACACTGTTTACTAAATGGGCGCGCGTAGAATTCCCACGTTAGCTCTATTAAAACGCACATTTCCTCCATCGTCCACGAAAAGGAAAGTACCATGTCCAATCAATAAGTACACAGGCTTATAAGAGTTCCATTACAAACAGTACGATACAAATTTGCAATACTTCTCCACATAAGATAAACATTATTTCATCATTCCCACATTTTAGTAAAACCTCAAGGTCAGTCTTACTTGATCACTGTTGCTACCCAGTGGTAGACTCTTTGCAACATGTGAATTACGAAGCGAAAAAGAAAAAGGAGCAAACTATCTTTATACAAGTAGAGTAAGCTGTCCTGTAGATTAAGCCAATAGAACAAACTCACCCCTCGAAAAAAGGTGAACTTATATTTACATAACATCAAATATTATAGTATATACTTATATTAAACTAATAAGAAAGTACCAGAACACAAAAAAAAAACCAAATGTTATGCGAACCACCGCCCATGATTTCAATTTTCGTACGGATTAGTGACTTTATTCATTTCGCTAAACCTACAGCATGCTGTTGGTAACAAATCATAGCATATTACTTCTTGCCGAAAACTTTAGATATGTTACTGATTGAAATTTAATTATAAGAAATTGTACCAACAACAATGCGTTTTGGGTGGATCTTCAGTGTGTCGCTGCCTTCAAATAGCATACTCTCATAATACGCAAGTTACAATTATTCTTTTGCCAGGAATATGATGTTTCTCATTATTTTGTTTGAACGAATCACACAGTTAACAACGGTTTTCCAGTGAGTCTCAATTTGCTGGTGCTCAGAAACGGCATATATACATATAGGCTTGAAATGAACGCCAATATGGCTGTGGTGTGCTGGCGTTGTGCCATCTCATAGGTGAACGCTCAGACGGACGCTCAGAATATCTGACATGCTAGATATTGCTCTGCACGTTGGGAAAGACACCCGATCGTGCTATTCCACGCTATAAACCACTCCGTCTACATGCCACAAGTGACCCATCGCTACCATCCGACCGCCGTGTCATTCTCAAGGAGGATGCGGATAGGAGGGGCGTGTGGCCAGCACACCGCTCTCCCGGTCGTTATGATGTATTCTTGACCGAAGCTGCTACTATTCGGTCGAGTAGCTCCTCAATTATTCCATGCTATGACGCCAGAGATTCGGCACGCTCAACGCTCAACGCTCAACGTTCTGATGCCGACGACTTTAGGGTCCGCTCGCAGACAGTCGTAATTCCTTTTCGGGCGCCCATGTTGTCGTGTGTTGCATGCTCTGTAGGTACATACAGAGTGCAGAGCTTTGTGTGGTGTAGCTGGCTGCACTGAATCCCCCCACTGCAGTCTGTCAATCACGAAGTTATTTTTCTCGGAGTGTGGGTGATATGACGCACAAAACTTCACGGTGGTTGCCGGCTCGTTTAAGGAATTAGAATTTGGGACGGGGCGTAGAGCGAGCGGCTTGCTCGTGATGAACTGACACGAGCTTGATGTTGGACGGGAGTAGCGAGTCGGCGGCCGGAACAGGCGTGGAACAGTGGCAGAGGCGCGACGCAGCAGGCAGCTGCCGCTCCGCCTGCCAGCCACAGTAGAGGCGGCCGCCTCGTTAGCGGGCGCTGCCGGCCGGGGCGGTAATAAAGTTAGCGCCTGGCCGCCGCCTCCGCCTCCACCTCCACCAGGCTACTGCCGCGGCGGTGCCAGGCGCGCCTGCCCACTGTCGCATCCTGTGTAGGCCAGCTCACCTAAAGCCGTCGCTCGCTCTCTGCCGCGTCGGACGAGGAAATGCACTGATGCGACAAAAGTCATGCCGTACCTCCTACACTACTGGCCATTAAAATTGCTTTACCACGAAGATGACGTGCTACAGACGCGAAATTTAACCGACAGGAAGAAGATGCTCTGATATGCAAATGATTAGCTTTTCAGAGCATTCACACAATGTTGGCGCCGGTGGCGACACCTACAACTTACTGACATGAGCAAAGCTTCCAATCGATTTCTCATACACAAACAGCAGTTGACCAGCGTTGCCTGGCGAAACGTTGTTGTGATGCCTCGTGTAAGGAGGAGAAATGCGTACCATCACGTTTCTGACTTTGATAAAGGTCGAATTGTCGCCTATCGCGATTGCGGTTTATCGTATAGCGACATTGCTGCTCGCGATGGTCGAGAACCAATGACTGTTAGCAGAATATGGAATCGGTAGGTTCAGGAGGGTAATACGGAACGCCGTGCTGGATCCCAACGGCCTCGTATCACTAGCAATCGAGATGACAGGCATCTTATCCGCATGGCTGTAACGGATCGTGCAGCCACGTCTCGATCCCTGAGTCAACAGATGGGGACGTTTGCAAGACAACAACCATCTGCACGAACAGTTCGACGACGTTTGCAGCAGCATGGACTGTCAGCTCGGAGACCATGGCTGCGGTTACCATTGACGCTGCATCACAGACAGAAGCCCTTTCGATGGTGTACTCGATGACGAACCTGGGTGCACGAATGGCAAAACGTCATTTTTTCGGATGAATCCAGGTTCTGTTTACAGCATCATGATGGTCGCATCCGTGTTTGGCGACATCGCGGTGAACGCACATTGGAAGCATGTATACGTCATCGCCATACTGGCGTATAACCCGGCGTTATGGTATGGGGTGTCATTGGTTACACGTCTCGGTCACCTCTTGTTCGCATTGACGGCACTTTGAACAGTGGACGTTACATTTCAGATGTGTTACGACCCGTGACTCTACCCTTCATTCGATCCCTGTGAAACCCTACATTTCAGCAGGATAATGCGCGACCGCATGTTGCAGGTCCTGTACGGGCCTTTCTGGATACAGAAAATGTTCGACTGCTGCCCTGGTCAGCACATTCTCCAGATCACTCACCAACTGAAAACGTCTTGTCAATGGTGGCCGAGCAACTGGCTCGTCACAGTACGCCAGTCACTATTCTTGATGAACTGTGGTATCGTGTTGAAGCCGCATAATCAGCTGTACCTGTACACGCCATCCAAGCTCTGTTTGACTTAATGCCCAGGCGTATCAAGACCGTTATTACGGCCAGATGTAGTTGTTCTGGGTACTGATTTCTGAGGATCTTTGCACCCAAATTGCGTGGAAATGTAATCACATGCCAGTTCTAGTATAATATATTTGTCTAACGATTACCCGTTTATCATCTGCATTTCTTCTTGGCGTAGCAATTTTAATGGGCAGTGTAATATGTTATCGGACCTTCTTTTGCGCGGCGTACTGCAGAAACTCGAAGTTGCGTGAACTCAGCAAGTCGTTGTAAGTCCCCTACAGAAATATTGTGCCATGCTGTCTCTATAGCCGTCCAGAATGCTGTGCACGAACTGACCTCTTGATTTTTTGCCGTAAATTTTCGGTAGCATTCATGTCGGGCGATCTGGGTTTCCGGTCTTTCGCTCCAATTGTCCACAATGTTCATCAAACCAATCGCGAGTAATTGTGGCCAGGTAACAAGGCGCATCGGCATCCATAAAAGCTGCGCGGGGTAGCCGTGCAGTCTAGGGCGCTTTGCCACGGTCCGCGCGGCTCCCCCCGTCGGAGGCTCGAGTCCTCCCTTGGGCATGAGTGTGTGTTGTCTTTACTGTAAGTTAGTTTAAGTTAGCTTAAGTTGTGTGTAAGCCTACGAAACCAAGGCTATGATCAAATTAGAACTACGGAACTGACTTAGGAAACAGCAAGTAGGATATTGGACCAAGGTCCATAAACAAAAACATGGTAAGGTAATTATGCCCAAGCCATTTTTTAAAAGAAGCTCTGTAATCCGGGAATTGAACAGGAAAGAGATCAAACTCATGACTGGACTGATGACTGGCCATGGGAACTTCAAAAAACACCTACGCACAATGGGTATAATGGAAGAGGACCCTAAATGTAGGATCTGTGATGAGGGTGAAGAAACTTCATCACACCTAATCTTTGAATGCGTGGCATTGGAGAGTAAAAGATACAGAATCTTCGGGACAACTAGACCTGAAGAAATTGAGTCTAACAAAAAACTGGTAGAGGGACTCCTTGCACTGTTTAAGGCCACTGGTTGGCTTTACTAGACATACAGGGAGCGATACCGCACAATAAACCTAGTTTCGGTGCGGGCAGTGGCGGGTCAGACCTAAGCTGTTTTAGCTCTCCTGTTAAAATCAATCAATCAATCAAGCCTAGTGACCGATGACAGCAGTTTGGTCCCATAGACCTTACCACAAATTTCCAAATTTTTTCATCCATAAAAATTCCATCATTATTTGGGAACATGGAGCGATTGAGTGGCTGCAAATGGTCAGTGATGGGTTTAGTGGAAGCAGAGGATCCAGTTCATTATTTGCAAACGCAGACCTCACCATTGGTTCAAATGGCTCAGAGCACTATGGGACTTAACATCTGAGGTCATCAGTCCCCTAGAACTTAGAACTACTTAAACCTAACTAACCTAAGGACATCACACACATCCATGCCCGAGGCAGGATTCGAACCTGCGACCGTAGCAGTCTCGTGGTGTCAGACTGAAGCGCCTAGAACCGCTCGGCCACAGCGGCCGGCCCCTCACCATTATGGAGCCACCACCAGTTTCCACAGTGCCTCGTTGACAACTTGGGTCCATGGCTTCGTGAATTCTGCGCCACACTCGAACTCTGTCATTACTTCTTAACAACTGCAATCGACCCTCATATGACCAGGCCATGGCTCTCCAGTCGTCTAGGGTCCAATCGATATGGTCACGAGCACAGGAGAGGCGCTGCAGGCTATGTCGTGCTATCAGCGAAGGCACTCGTTTGCTGTCACAGTCCATCAGCGCCAAATTTAGCCGCATTATCCTAACATATATTTTCGTCTTAAGTCCCGCATTAATTTCAGCCGGTATTTCAATCAGTGTTGCTTTTCTGTTACCAGTGACAACTCTACGCTAACGCAGCTGTTTTCTTTCGTTAAGTGAAGACCCTCGCCGACTGCAGTGTCCGTAGTGAGAAGTAATGTCTGAAATTTGGTTTTCTCCTCACAGTATTGACACTGTGGATCTCGGAATATTGAATCCCCTAACGATTTGCGAAATGAAATATACCATGCTTCTAGCTCCAACTACCAATCCGCGTGCAAAGTCTGCTAATTCCCCTCGTGTGGCCTAATCACGTCGGAAACCTTTTCACATGAATCACCTGATTACAAATGATAGCTCCACCAATACACTGCACTTTTATACCTTGTGTAAGCGATACTACCTCCATCTGTATATGTGCATATCGCTAGCACATAAAATTTTTCACCTCAGTGTACATCTATCTTCATGGGGTCACTTTTGGCAATGCTTGCTAACGTGCTCCAGGACCTCGCCAAAGGCTTGTTTACGAATACACTCAACCTTGAGGAGATGCTCCACACAGTTGGCAAGTACAGAAGCATGTCGAAAACACTGACAAGAAGAAAGGCCAGCATGATATGACATATGTTAAGACGTCAGGAAATAACTACCACTATGCTAGGAGGAGATGTAGAATGTAAGAGCTGTAGGGGAAGACAGAAATAATTCAGGATGTACGTTGTGTAAATCCTATTTTTAGATGAAGAATATCGTGCCGAAACGGAAGTTGTGACGGGCCGTTATGGACGGTGGTTATCGCTGAGATAACCTGTTTGCGATTATACCTTTTTTCATCTCCAATTTAACCTGACTGTTAAAATCGCTCAAATTGACCACTTTCTGAAATGACTGATATTCGGCTTTCTATTAATTCTAAAACTCTCTCAGAATTTTGTATATGTTTCAAAATACAAAGAATCAACATATGATATAAAATACATAAAGAAAACTTAGTCTGTATACAGTTCGTTTCTTTTCTCATAAAGTAATGAGGGGTTGAGTACTAAAAAAAATCCAGTATTCTGCTACTGACATTAATTTTTTGAAACTCTCCTCAACAGTTACGTTGTAATCGAGGATATACAACTACCTATTTCGTCATTACGAATATTCAGCTCTAAAAGGTGAAAACTGAGATCGGAGAACTCTTCCCCTTCATACGTCTACAGACAAAGGCGTACTATGTAGACACAGTTAGCTACTTTGTACTTCTGATATAAAAAATGAATAAATTGTTAACTTTTTAACTTGTTTTAATTTCTTCTCTCTTTTATTATGTCATAGAAATGGCAGACGACTAATAAGCTTACGTCTAAAATTGCTAGTGTTCTTTTTCTTTAATTATTTCGGATGAAAAATCAGTTTTGTAGTCAGTATATTTATTTACTGTTTAGTAGGAATTTGAATACAACTGATTGTGTGGTGGCAAAATTAAAAGTGCTCTTTCAAAAATTCAAATGAACAGTTTAGATACTAGGCAAAATGGTACGTTTACCAGTAACAGTTACTTGACAGTAGTTCCAAAATCAGTAATCAGTTAATCAACTGTGCAATATTTATTCTCCAACCTGTTCATAAGTACTCGTTCTATAATGTGGTGGTCTGTAAGTCGATCTCTTTCGTCGTAAGACTGTCATTCAAAAACGATACCAGTGTTTCAGATGCCTCAGAATTTCCTACGAACGATAAATATTTTTGGGCTACCAGTGTCAAGCCTGGCATACACCTTCTTTTCTGCTTCCTAAAAACAAAAGGATCGCTGCTTCTGGGTAGTAAAGTACTTCAGGTACACATTGTTGTCTCAGAAATGCTGTACCGATTCTTTTGCCGTGTGTTAGTTGCTCATTTGTAACTGTTAAAGTTGTTAAAATAGCACCAATCGCTTTACCGTAATCTATAGGAGTCCAGTGTTTAAAACCCAGTGGAAATTTCGAATAAATGTTACTCGTTTTTAAAAAGGCTTTATTTAAAAACGATCAAATTTAGCACCACGATAGTTAAAAAAAGAATAAAAAGGATCTGTTATAACCGGAAGCTAACAAATACTGAAGAATACCGGTTGTTCAGAATTAAAATAGCGGCGTCGGCTGTAATCTGTCGGTTTTTCCCATCCCTATAGGGCCACATTAAACCAGTCATAAAACTGACGACAAGAAAAAAAAATAATAATTATGTGGCTTCGCATCCGGACCATTTATCTGTGTAAGATTCAAAGTACTCGCGAACATAGAACTGTTGACCTAAAAAAAGGATTCTGCGTAGTGTGTGGTAGGACACACTCGCATTATCGAACGAGGTGGTGATACGTCCCGAAAACGAGATTCTGGTCTTCTTTAATCACTTTAATGTAAATGCTTAGATGGTTCCTTAGTAGCGAACGGTCGATTTTTTTTCCTCGTCCTTCCCTGATCCGATTTTGTGCTCCGTCTCTAACAACCCCATCATCGACAGTACTTAAAACCCAAATCTTCCTTCCTCCCGCCTGCGGTTAATTAACAGCCAACGCCTGGTTAAACGCTTCGAACAACTGTGCTTGCGTGGCTCATTAAGATAAATAGTTGGTGAACTGCTGCCAGATTAATATCACTCGACGAAACCTCAGCTAGAGTTACCGCTCGCATTAGGCTAATTCCAGATGTAACGCGCGTCGACGCACGATAACGAGCGATCGATTTCCTAGAGAGTTCGTATGACGAGCTGTGGAGCTCGTTAGTCGATGCGATTATTCTCTCGCCGTCTGTTTCGGTTTCTGTTATCTGAATAGCTTTTGTTCAGTGGCGGAGCTACACTGTTAATATTAAATTGGAAAATCGACCATACCTGGGATAATTCATCAAGTTGCAAGATTATCTAGATGAAATTGGGAGATATTGTGATGCGAACACCAGATGAAGAAAAGTGGATTGAAGTATCTGTGGGACTTGAACATTACGCTGGTAAACGTGTCAGAATACAAAATCCAGAATATTCAAGTTCTCAGTGCTTCAGTTAGAAACATTTTTTTCTGTGGTGACTGACTACCGCATTATCTGGATAGTCATTTGCGCTTATGGAAAAGACAGCGACTCAGGAATTTTCAGATATTCTGTTCTGTATGAAAAACTCACAGGAAAATCTTAGGATACACCGAAACAAAGGCCTGTAACAGAAAACTTCCTTAATGCGATCGTAGCGGACGAAGCATTTAGGTTGATGAGAAATTTGAGACCTTACGGCGGAAACCAACGACTTTTATATATATAAAATGTATATTTAGTTATAGGCTAACTTTTGCATTTAGATATCTCCGGTGTCCTGTTGGTGTAGCGTGCAACAAGTGGAGAAAACTACATCGCCCATGAGATGTCAGCGTGAATTGGGCCTAACACATTCAAAAATAGGGTACAGTACTTCACAGCCTGTTGGATTTAAATACGAAGACATCTTAGAAAGTAATCCCTGAAGTATGAATGATACTCACATTAGACGACCCACTTCATCAGCGGGTAACTTTCCGGCTGAATGTACCGACTACTTTGGTAATGAATCTAGACTTGCACGTACATACCGTATGTTACGAAAGGAAGTGAACTTCTTAACGATAAAGCTTTTCTTACCTACTTTCTTTTTCTTGAGTGGTTTCTCTCATAGAAGATCAAAACCAATTCTTCCCAAACTCGACGTCTCAGAATTTTATTTTCATGCAATACCGACGTTATATTCCAGACTGTTGATCTTTTGTCTACGTCTTCCATTAGTAGCTCGATGTCGATATTCTCGCCTTGGGTTTCACTCCTTTTTCGCAACGTCTAACAAAGAAAAATGAGAGAAACACACAGAAAATTCGCCTGGTCACGACGCGACCTACTGAACAGCTCACGGGCGCCATCTAGCCTTTTAGCCGCGCGGCAACGCGCGTTCCTCTGCATTAAAAACATTTTTCTCGTGAACGCTGGTTAACGTGATCTCATGTGATCGGTCGTAAGTTGAATGCGATTTGAAAACGAGCGTCAGATTTCTGTCATGTGATATTAGCCTTAATCAGAATATTACCTACACGTACAGGCTCTAGATTAGAGCGTCGATTCTTCATTACTTTCTGGCTTGAACAGGTGTATTGTGACAGCTGACTGAATTCAGAGTAAAAGGTGTGTGTGTGTGTGTGTGTGTGTGTGTGTGTGTGTGTGTGTGTGTGTGTGTGTGTGTGTGTGTGGAGGGGGGGGGGGATAGCGACACAATCTATTATGTGAATTGGTCATGGAAAAGAATGTGTGAACGCAGGAAGCCTGTTTAAAATTGAGTCTATTCTTCATGGACTTCATACGAATAAGATGTGATGCGAAAAACTCACACAGTTCCGTTGAGCGTGGGTCAAATCAAAGAAACAGTTGCTCCTGGATTTCGCTATGCATAGACGGTTTACGTGCATACTGCAACGTGGACTGCCGTGGCGACAGTGAAGCTCAGTGGAGCGCGGTCTCAAGCGTCGAGCGAGGCGCGGATGTTGGAATGCCGAAAAGTGCGTGTAGCTGTTTCAAGAACTGTCATGGATCCACAATTGATCAGTAACTTTTACACCTTGAAATTGCCATCAGCATTTGTAACTTTTTACGCTGAGGCTCGTCTGTCACGGAGAAGGTCGCACGGCACGTCTGCTCTCACAGCCTGTGTGGAGGGGCCTGTTGTGCTACCATTAAAACCGTTGAAATTTTCCTGTGTTTGGCTTCACAGAGTCCTCTGCACTCAGAAATTTCCACGTCACCAACCGCAATGGTCTTTGTAGGTACGCTCTTCGCCGGTTCCTAACGACACCATAGGATAACATCCTACCGTTAGATTTCCTGGTAAGGTCGGTTTCTGCACGAGGATAGTGACTGACATCGTCTTTGTCTTCTGGGCAGAGCTAAATTGCCTCGCTCTACCAAAAACCGGTAATAAATCAAAATATTTGCGTCGTTTCGTCGCCACAGTAAATCCAATCCAACTTTTAGCATTTGGGCGTGGCGGAGAGCCGAAACAAATGGATCTCTGTCACGCGTATCAGAGAAACGTCAAGAAGTTTCCGTTTGTGCTGCCTTCTGTTCATCAGCGCTGCAGACGATGGCGTCGCGGCCGGCCACTGTGGACGTGCGGTTCTTAGCGCTTCAGTCCGGAACCGCGCGACTGCTACGGTCGCAGGTTCGAATCCTGCCTCGGGCATGGATGTGTGTGATGTCCTTAGGTTAGTTAGGTTTAAGTAGTTCTAAGTTCTAGGGGACTGATGACCTCAGATGTTAAGTCCCATAGCGCTCAGAGCCATTTGAACCTTTTTTTATGGCGTCGCGTCTCGTCTTGTTAATTCCGGATTCCTCAAGTGTCTGTCGAAGACACAACCGCCGATGTTGTGTCAGGACTTGTCGCGCCAGCTCCAAGTTATCAGTCGTTATATTTGTTGGCGGTAGACACGAACATGGCATACCAACAGTTTCCGTTCCGAAAATAAGTCGTAAAAATGTTTTCCGCTCACAGCTTCTGCCAAAGAACGAGATGGTGCAATGGTGTGACACTGGCCTCTCATGCTGTTAACATCCTTGTGTTGCCACCCAGACTTAAGTCTTCTGTGGTTTCTATAAATCGCTTAAGGCTAAGGTCGGGACAGTTGCTTTGCGCAGGACGCGGCTAACTAATGTTTCAATGTATCTTCGTTTCCGTATGTATCAATTTCTAAAAAAAAAAAAACAAAAATAAACGTTATGCTTATGCGTTGCTCCATTGCACCATAATACGAATCATCACACTACTATTGCCTGTCCGCAGCACAAAAATGTGGTCGAGTTTAGTGTGTTGAACGCTTGCATCTGTCTGGAAGAACACGGTGTCAGCTGAACGGAATCCGATGTGGATACCGAGGAACTAAGTCCTTTACGTACAAATTGGGACTCTCGGACAACCCACTGTGTGACTCTGAAACTTCAAAGCAGATCTTTGACCACATTATAGGATAAAGTCACATGTTTAAAATCTTGAAGCCATGTTTAAAATCTTGAAAGTCACAAGAGATGTTTCAGTGGAGACACAAATGATGTCATCAATGGCTCTTGAAGCCGCGCGGTCTGAGGCACGTTTTCAGGGTCCGTGTGGCTCCCCGCGTCGGAGGTTCGAGTCCTCCCTCGGGCATGGATGTGTGTTTTGTCTTTAGCGTAAGTTAGTTTAAGATAGATCAAGTAGTGTGTAAGCTTAGGAACCGATGACTTCAGCAATTTGGTCCCATAAGACCTTACCACAAATTTTCCAGTGCCTCTTGAACAACATTGGAATGGATAGTCTTTTGACATTACTCCGTAAGGTCAATTCACACGAGAGTTTTTGCATATTCGTTTTGTACTTCATTGTGTAAATATTGCTGCGAATTGTACATGTAATCCACACGATAAATAAATAATGATAATGCTACGTGCCGTGGTAACGGCCTTGCCGCAGTGGATACACCGGTTCCCGTGAGATCACCGAAGTTACACGCAGTCGGGCGTGGTCGGCACCTGGATGGGTGACCATCCAGGCCGCCATGCGCTGTTGCCAGTTTTCGGGGTGCACTCAGCCTCGTTATGCCAATTGAGGAGCTACTCGACCGAATAGTAGCGGCTTCGATCAAGAATACCATTATAACGACCGGGAGGGCGGTGTGCTGACCCCACGCCCCTCCTATCCGCATCCTCCACTGAGGATGACACGGCGGTCGGATGGTCCCGGTAGGCCACTCATGGCCTGAAGATGGAGTGCTTTTGCTACGTGCCACTTCTCACCGCCTCTGTATATGCACATGTGCGTGCATGCATGCATTTAGTGTAGGTCCATTCACCAAAGTTTTTGTTCCACGTCCGGTAATTTGGCAACGTCTTCAGAAAGATTACCTTTAAGTCTCGCTTTTTGTTAGTCTTGAGCAAATTTACTGGTCATTTAACAATATCGTGGCAACGATACTTACTGCTGCTCGCTTTTATTTTCTTCGTTAGCGCGCTGACTTCGTGAGAGCTGTAATCTCGTAAAAAAAAGGTGCACGGTTACATCTCGGTACTATTGACATGCAGAAAAAAGAATTAATGGACAGTTTCCTTGAAAAAGTTACGGGCGAATTCTGCGCCAGTCCTAACTTGACGTCTGTCTGTAAAGCACACGTTGTCGACGGAACATTAAACCCTGATCTTCGTTCACTCCTTCTCCATGACATTGCGTGGCGATTTGGAATAGGGTACAGAAGCTGATCCACGAGCACCTTTCTAGCGAAATACTCGCGA